>NC_048420.1:17301436-17418523 GCF_013103735.1 Etheostoma cragini | reverse complement strand
CCCCCCCCACCCAACCCCCCCATTTTCAGACTCGCGAACAACCATTCACCGTCTCATCTCAATCATTTCTTTAATAAATCTGTATTCCCCTGAAGACACCCAAGAATAGCTGAAAAATGAAACCAAATGATGAGAAAGAAATTAAAAACGTGGAGGATGACTGCATCAATTTGAAGAGAAACTTACTGTGCCACCAACGATCCTGCCCAAAGGGTACCAGGCCCTCTCATCAAACCAGTTGAGGAACTCGTAGAATCCATTTGTGGTGAGATGGTGTGTTGATCTGTAATTGAACCTGAAGCAACAGAAGAAAAAGAGAAGAGAGCTGGCTGAGAATAAAGCAACATTATAACCACACACAGAAAAGAAACATCCTTTTTCATTTATAGACCATATTTTGCCAAAATGTTGTAGCTAGTGACATCCCAGAAAACACTTAACTCCAGAAAAGAAAAAGTTATTTAATTTTCAGATTTTCTGAAGGCCGTCTGAATGGGTAAGCGTCAGAGTCTTTGCCTTGTTAAAATAGGGAAGATAAAGCATCCATTCACTATGTTTGCCATTGTGCTGATGCCAACATCTCTCAGGTCAGCCCTCGGTTAAAAAAAAAAGATGAAGGGAGCTCACACATACTGTGGCATTTTCAGAACAAAGCCTACTTATTTCACAGATAATTCAAACTGCAACCACTGGCATGCGTTGAGGTGACAAAGGCGTAAAATGGGTCTGGTGTTGGAACAGAGAAATCTGGGGGATAAAAAAAACAAAACAAGCAAGCAAAAACCCCTGAGAACAAATATATGGAATCTCACAGCAAACGGGCCTTGATTTACACTGTAGCTGTGATAAGCAGAGGGGGTTGGAACACTCTCAAGCAGCAGATCGAAAGAGCTGACACTGTTGAGAAGACTGCTGCCAAAGAGAACGAACAAGTGTTCCGAACATTTTCAGAGGCACCTTCTTCGCTGCACAGCTCATTAATGTGGGCTGCTTCATGGTGTGTTCAGAGGCCCACGTACTGTACCTTCATGCATAGACTCTATAGAAAGGCAGAGCAGTTTTCTAAAAGAAAATTCTCTGTTCTGGCAGAGTAGAGATGTGTACCAGAGGACATTAAATCACCTGACACAACTGATCACCTCTTTTACACACTAGAGAGGTTTCTTTGATTCACACTACATAGAGTCTAACAACATTGTCCCCCAAACGGACAAGGTAGGGTTACAGCAAGGAGCTGAAAATAATAAAAACAAACAAACAATGCAAAGCCATGTTGATTGCGATTCACTTTTAACAATCTTAAATTTTGTTTGTCTGAGAATGCTTTGAAGGGGCACGCCTCCCGACAACGCTACAAGCAGCAAAACTAGGAACAAGCAATCGGACCGTTCCGATCAGGCACGCGCTATGATTGGGCACTGCACTAGTAGGGATCTGAATCAAAGTGCAAGCTTAAAGTGTAATACCTTATTAAGTTCTGAAAACTGTAACTACACAATTGTGACCGCCTTACCGGCATTGCCGTGGCTCACTGTGAGAACAAGCTGCAGAGGCAACGGAGTCTCGCTCCTTCAGCACTGCAGCTCGCAAGTGGTTCTCGTCACACCTCCAACATCTACAGTTGTGTTCAAAAGAATAGCAGTCCAACATCACTAACCTCATAAATCATATTTTTTAGTGTAAGTGATATTTCTACATGGCAAATAATTTACTAGTAAGTGTTGTAGAATCGTAGAAAACCAACAGACCCAACAGTCATGAAATCCTGCTCATTCTATGTAACTGAATCTGTGCTTGAAAGTGAGGTGATCGATTCTGTGAAGAAACGGGTATCAATTATGGGGCCATAATTGACACACCATATTGAAGGAAGGAAGGGACCAAATGTTGTGCATGCTGGTTATAGTGCATTTCACACTGAAATACTCATCAATATGGGTCGTTCCAGACATTGCTCTGAGGAGCAGCGGACTTTGATTAAAAAGTTGATTGGAGAGGGGAAAACATAGCAGAAAATTATAGGCTTATTAGTGACATCATTACAAAATAATATGCATAAAGCTTAGTAGATGTGTCAGCAAGGTTAGATGGAGAGTAATCCCAGGGCCAGGCCAGCTCAGCAGCGTCTGTCATGCACCTTGCCACTTCTCCCCTTTCTACCTGCCTGCGCACTGTGTGCAGTTCTGACACACATTAGGAGAGGACATGGACTGCTCCTCATGAAACCGATTCAGAGAGGGGTGACTGTTTTGGCGGCCACAAGAGAGAAATACCTTGCTGGACAATACTGTCGACTATACAGAAAGTCGCCGTCTTTTGTACAGAAAGTCGCCAGATTTGTTGCTAGTTGCTTTTATAAAGAAAAAATCTAAATCTAAGTTGGCAGCACTGTTTTCATGGAAACAGACGCTGTGTACACGGAGGGGAGGGGCTGAGTGTGTCGTGTGACAGAGAGAATGAGGAGATCAGGGAAAGGATATTCAACGAATGTGTGCTTTAAATAGCGTTAAAAAAACAAAGAAACGCAATGTGTGGCAGCCGGTGTTGATTGTGGCGCACAGCCACAAATTAGTCTGTGTGTGAGAAACACGGAGCACAAGTAACACAGGCTATCAACAACCCCAAATCAAATCAACAGCATTTCCTCACTTCTATCTACTCCAATGAGTGAGAGTCAGTAGGCACTTACATTTACTTATACATCTGTTTTTGTATTGAGTGTGTGTGTTTTGTTTAGTGAGAGTGTGTTTTTTTTTAGTGTGTGTGTGTATGTTTGTGTGTAGTGAGAGAGAGTGTGTGTGTGTGTGTCAAGGAGAGGTAGCAGCAGAGTTGTCACAACGCTGCCGCTTATGCTCATGATCAGGAGAATGCATTTAAAATTGCTGGCATGAGATGTAGCTCATTAATCATCATAAAAAGGTGCCTGGTTTTCCAACGCCTTCACATTGCACCTGAAGTCAAAGCTCTCCTCCCGCATGCACAGCCTCCATCTTTGCTTCCGGAAAGAGCATGCCGTGACCAGACATTAATTTCAAAACCCAATGCTGAGAACTGTTCTCTTGTGGTAATCTTGAGCATGATGCTTCCTTTCTAAAACACCCACAAAAAATTCCTTTCATGTTGAAAAGGAGGAGGGAGCAAATCTGCCAGAGTTGGTCCATGTGAGAGAGGGGGGAGGGTCCGTGAGTGATTAGTCAACTGCGTGGTTAATGTCATCTTCACTCGTGTGCCTCGGATTCGTAGCGTCAAACTCATCGTCCAAACACGCTGTTGCATCGTAAAAAGCGCTGTTGTTACCATGTTCTCATGAAAATCATGGTGTTGCAATCCGTAATACATTTACGAGTGATGAGCCGCGGCCAAATTTCATCCATTTTGTTATCTAAAGACATTGGCGAGGAAAATGCTGCATGGGTTTTACTTAATTGCCCACGAATTCACCGATTTATTTGCATTTTTAAAATAAAAGCTAATTTCAGCCCACACCCACACACCCACACACACACACACACACACGTCACTGTGGTGAGAGAGGTAGATGGCATAGACCGAAGACTCCTCGCCTCTTTGGGATTTAAAAAAATAATAAAGAAAATCATAAAATCAGACCTGCAGGCGTTCCTGTGTGTCATCCCATCTCTTTCTCTCCCCCTTCCCTGTCTATCCACTGTCACTATCGGATAAAGAAATATAGATGGTGGTTCAACTATCAGTTTTTGTTGTTTTTTTACACTCTGAGTCTATTTACGTAAATAGTGAAAATTACCATAATATTACAAAGTGCAAAGCTGCAGAGGCGGCCAGGTGTATACGTTTAACCACACTGGGACTTTGAATGTGGGTGGAACTGGTCAGCTACGTTTTTGTCATTGTTCTGCAACTGTCAAATTAGTGAGGCAGAAATAAAAATAAAAAAAACATTTCTCAAAGACAACTTTGCACGCTGCCAAGCCATCCGCACAACCCATTCTCCAACAATCTCACGGAAAGCAGAGCGCTTTACACCTGCCATGTCACTTTGATCGGGCGGATGAAGTAGCTCTGACAGGCACGTTAGCAATTTAATGCAAAGCCACCAATTTGGTCTCAGGCAACAGAGCACTTGATGACCAGTGATGCCACTGCAGTAGCTCCAACAACCAGCGCGTGAACAACACACCTCTGACACCGTAAAAAACATTTGATTCATAGCTACGAAAATGAGGGGGCTAAAATGGCCCCTATGTCAACCCCTCAGATATCTTTAAGCAAAGATGAAAATTGGGAGTGGCATATTGTTCATTTTATATCACTCGGGGAACCCTGCAGGCATAATTCATTTGAATCAAGGTCAGTTTCACTGATTACCAGTTTCCTGTTGAGACAGGGCATCATCGTCAGCAGGACTAAGTGGGCTCCATTGCTGTTTACAAGGCAGTAATGCCTCATTCAGTATTGACTACATAATCAGATGCATCATTGCCTTTTCCCTACTGGTTCAAAATATGGTGAACGTCTACAGACTTTTGGTTTCAGGGGTGTAATCACCACCTTGTCTAATTGGCCACCTCTGTCAAACTCCGAATGAATAACACGTAAATGAGAGCCTGCTTGGGGACCCAGAAGGCAAGTGAGCACAGTATTCACACAACAAGGCACCCATCAGATATCCAGGTTTGAGCATTGCCAAGGTGTTTTGTATTTTAGAGGCAGCAGTCTTGAAATACTATAGTGAAAGAAGCAGAGCATGTGATACATTATCAAAAGGGTAAATCATGAAAGAAGTGGTCCTTGATAGATGAAGTTGGGGGATATTAGAATGCAATCACAAGTCAAACGTATAATAGATAATATTACAATATCAGACACAATTAAGGATCTGAATAAATTAAGTATTAATATGAACAAAAAAATCTAAAGTGAATTTCTCTAGCATTTTCTGTAGTTCATACAAGTTCAGATTTAAAAGTAAGTAAGACAGCGATAGAAATCAAATTACAACTGAGCTTTAACCTGTGGTCACCAGTTGTGAGGCAGTTGAGTGAAGAGATGGAGTCAAGATCCAGTTTATGGACACTTCAGCAGGACAGATCCTCACTGGGACAACGTTTAAACCTGCATCATCCAGTTAAAGTCTTATGATCCACTAGATCTACCTGCAACCCCAACTGTAAATGTGATACTCTGATTAGGCTCCTAGAGATGGCCCTCACTTACTGTTTTACAACAACTCTAATAGGATTACTATCTGCACCCTATAGAATTTTACCTTTTAATAGTCCCACAATAGGATTTTCTGGCTGGGTTACCCGAGAATTGCATGACAAGTTAGTTTTCAGACACACTGTGCACTTTCACAACCTGTCCCAAAACTAATACCTCTATGCTGATGGAAGGGTCACACTATCCGGCTCACTGGACAGCTGCCAGATGGCTTTAATAATGCTGAGTGTCCGGCATGCCTGCCATCCTTTGAAAACATGAGGCATACTCGCATATCATCTAGCTGCTGTATCACTTCAATCGAAGATAAGTAGGTGTGTGTTGCAAGCGTGTGCGTGCGTGCATCTTCCTGCTAGTTAAACGACCCGGTATGGTAATGCATTTTGTGAATATGTGCTGGCGATATTGTGCCCGTACAAGATCCAAGACACTGCTTGGTAAATGTGAAATTAAATATTGGCTGTAATTACTAGCCTGACAGCTTATGCAGTAGGTTCAATGAGGCAATGTCTCAGTTGATATGGGGTGGTTGATAAAAACCAGAGCAGCAGAAACACATGAACAGCATCAACCACAGATAAATACCAACATGCAGCTAATTATTCTGCCAGATCAACCATTAACAAAAATCCTAAAAAGACAAAAATACAATTTTTCTGTGTGAACACTTGCTGCCACTTTAGGAAGCATTCTTTCAATTGAATCTTGAGTGCAGAGCTCATCTTGTGAGATCGATTGAAGAGGTCCATGAAGAGCCATTTCATTCTAACGCTATTGGAAACCGACGCACCCAAAACATAGCAAATATAAAACACTCATGCATGCTTGAAACATAGCGGTAAAAACGTTCTAATTTTCTTCCAGAGACAACTTTTTTTTAAAGCCCAGTGACAAAGCCCAAAGGCTAAACGTGTTGTTGTAGAGGCAAAGACTACAGTGCATACAGAAACTGGGCATTCAAATTTGTTCAACATTGGAATTTCAATTAAATTACTGGACTGATTAAACATGTATTTGGACCAGTTGGCAATTGTAACACAAGCAGATGGTTTCTGTTTTTGTGCCTTGGTGGGGTGTAAGATCATCATGTCAGTATGCCAAGAGCCAAACTACTGCATATCGGTAATAATGAATGAAAATAGAAAAATCATATTACATCTTGAGGTAAAGAGACATAATGGCATACCAATTGACTTGCAGAGGGGAATAATTTCAATACACATTATTGTGCCCCAGCTTTAACTGGTAATACCCATTAGACACAGAACAGCTATAAACTAGCAGTGTTTATTTGCTCCAGCACCACATTTTGACAGTCAAGATAAAGATTCCCACATAAAACTGTTTGGGTTGTAAAAAAGAGGAAAAAAGGCTGTTAGGAGCAAAGTTATGATTTCCTGAAATGGGGACCAGCCAGACAAAGACTTGTCTTTGCCTAGGCACTATTCTTTGAATATGTCTGTTGTTTATCTCACTCTATTAGCATATGCGCAAAGAAGCTTGAAGATGAAATGTGTAACATGCTGCTTTGGATGTCAAATACTCAGTTATTTGAAGGTAATTAGCTAATGAGCTCTACATTTTTCTGATCTCATTTTTAAAAGCAGAGTTACTGCTATTGGCAATACTAATTATCTTTTCACAAACAAAGGCTCTTATTCACACCTGTGTGAAAACAGGTTGGCAATATCTATCAAAATGGACACAGCCTTGTGGGCCTAACGGAACACTCAATCTTAGAATAAGGCTCTTTTCTTAGCAAAGCTCGACAAGATGCTTACACAAGCTATAAGCAGACGAGGAGATGCACTGAATGAGAAATTATCCAAACGGGGCCGAGAATGCAAGCAGCATCATACATGCAGCAGTGTTAGCATCTCAAACACAAAATAAGTCCAAATCAAGAATGCAAAACATTGTCCAAGCACACATGGCCGGACAGGAATGGTAAAATTGCTTGCTATTTTTTGCACTATTATAAAATTAAATATTGGGTTGCCTTTAGCTGCTAACTTGTGATAGGCCAGGAGTGATGAGGTCTCTCTAGAGCACATTAGTTTTCAAAGTAAAAACTTCTAAGTAAAGCTTCTAATCATCTTTTATTATCTTTGATGTGTTACGTGCTAAAGGATTATTTAAAACAAAAAAAAAAACATGATAAAAAATGTGGGCCTATTTCAAACAATGGCAATGATAATGACCATACCAATAACTGTAATATTACTAATTGTTTGATCATTTACCATATGTTAACTTACACAATTACTACAATGAAGTGAGAATTTTGATTAAGAAAATAAACTGAATAAAATCCCCTTGGATAATTCACGCTATGTGAACCCATGGTTGTATGTCTACAGAACACAGCCATATATGGGCTGAAATATGTGCCACCACAAACTGAATTTGAATGGTTAATATTCCAATTGCTAAACTAGAATAATTGTATTGAAAAAAACAGATGATTTCAATCTATATATATATCTATATATATCTATATATATATCTATATATATCTATATATATATATATATATATATATATATATATACGATCTAACGATCTTTTGTTATGCTAATGGTCAAAACAAAACGTTTCTACAAAATAGCTAAAATGTTAACAACTGTTACACAAAAGATCGTTGGATCGCAGATATATGTTCGATTGGCATTACCGTATTTGGCCAAGACAAATCCATGGGGGCAATCTTTTTTTTTTTTTTTTTTTGCTCTTCCTTCATCCTTCACCTCCCCGGATGTCTGTCACACTAACTTGACATGCCGTTTTTAGAACTCAATGTGAAAATAAATATAGTTTAATTTTAGTGGACTTCAGTTCCCAAAAAAAAATTCAACCTCAAATTATACTATTCAGATTTTTAATGCAATGAGTCACATAAAAAAAATACAATTTTAAATTATGGGATTCAATTACAGTTTTGCAACGGAGTTATTAAAGTTTAGCAATTCAAATATAAAGGATTCAAATTCAGTTTCTGGCGGCTTATTCTGTATTTCAGCCCATAGCCATACCCTGTTCCAATAAAAAAGAACCAAACGGAGAAAAGTGTAGATACTGACTAGGCAAGTTCCCCTGGAAACTGCACTACTCTATAGTAGCAGCATATAGTAGGCATATTTGTTAGGTAGCAAATGAGAAAACTTTCAAAACAAATGTGTACAACTTGTAAGAGAAAGTGGAGAGTAGCATTTCATCTTCTTGCATGAGGTGGAGGCCTGCAGCTGCCTGAGGGGGGCACAGGGCAGTGGAGGTCTATTAAGAAATGTCAAGGTACACAACCGTTTTAAATTCCACAGCCTCTTGCCTTTTAAACTAAACCACTACAAACCGATTAGTCATCTGAACAAAGCAGTTGCTAAGCTTAATCTGACTGCTCTCCATGATAGGATCATGCAGAAGAATGTGCCCAGTCAACTGAGTCCAATGAGATCAACTGAGATGGTCCTGCAACCAGAACATCTCTTCCCCATGTATTGGATTAACATCTTTGGATTTGGATAAATAGCCTTGTTGAACTGTGTGGTGTGGGAACACCTTTTCCTGAGGTAACACACCACACTGTCTCTACTTGCTGTGGAAAACATCTGAACATGTATGAACAACATAACAGTGAAGACACAAAAGTAATAGACAACAGCAGACTGTAGGATGGATGAATAGTGTTGCGTTAGTAATGCAACGGGAGACGTGAATTCAGATTAGAAATAAACAACTGCAGCCCGTGGGATACTTGTGCTAGTCAGTCTATGTATGTGTTTCCCCCCCCAATGTACAGTAAACAAAAAAATAAAACTTTTTGGATGCCTACATTTTTTTTGTCTCTCCAATACATGTAAATGGTGGGGGGGGGGGGGGACATAAAAAGGATACCACAAACTCACTACTGAGAATTTGCCACTGCCTTTCTTTCTCTACAAAAATTCAACATGACAGGCACTGGAGTTTCACTACGGGGGATTTCATTCATTGTACCGGGAGAAAAGTATTTTTTGGCCAAGTAGAATGAAATAGAGGAAAAACAATAGGGTTTTAGTTAAAAAGATGGAAAAAAGGCAACCTAAAAAATAGGCTGTAATAATAAAAGGGAACAAACTGGAGACCAGCCATAATAGGCAGGGGTCGAGATTATCAATTTACAAAACTGTAGGCTGATGAGCAGGGAATCCATCGATGACAAAACCATTAGGCAACTGTTCTTTGTGGTCAATAATGCTATACAGAGGTGGCCATGTGGCAAACAATCAACCAACTGCAGTTAGGTTAGTAGTGACTGGTAATAACAGAAGACCGTAAGAAATCCGAACTCCAACAAGTATAGTTTAACACCACAGCAATTACTGTGCAGAATGCATTCTCAGGTAAGATGATGGTGTCCGTGGAACAAGATGAAGCGGCCTCCCTTACACCCACATTAAGTTGTTAGTGTACAGAACGTAAAGTGAAAGCTGCCTAAAAGAGGTTTGACTGATGTTATCTTGATCATTCTTATACCAACTTTGTTCTTTTTTGGTTATGAACCAAATTACGTCAGTACTACTGAGGGCCAATTCACTTTAAATTGAACAGTACCAAATTTCAGTAGCTGAGAGCACAAGCTTATCTGTCCTCTCTGCATGTTGACAGAGACTCAAACTACGTCGGCTCTGCAGTTTTGTTGAAGTCACGGCAATGCTGATAAAGTGGTTTCAAGTATGGTTAGGGTTTTTCAAAACTTCACGCAGACATCATTTACTGTGATATGATATTAATGGCGAGCCAAAAGCAGTCGCGGTGCTGTTGATGTTACACTTTCTGTGACACATTTAGGCACAACAGTGGTTTAAATGCCCTGGGGACTGACTGACAGGCTGAAGTTGTAAGGAAAAGCAACTTTATTTCTACAGCACCTTTCAGAGCAATTAAAAAATGCCATGATGAAAATAAAACCAGCTAAAAAAAGAATATACAAGAATAAAAGTTAGAGTGCGTAAGAAATGAATAATTATTCAATTTAATATGTTGTAGGGACGGGTTTGGAAGGAGAGAGGGAATGGTTTTATTTTTGTTTAATGTCTGTGTAAAATATTAGAAATAATTAGGTTGGAATTATTTTTACAACCTAAATCATTTTTTGTAACTGCAGAGGGAAAGTACCTCAACAGTACCGGGAACCGAATTTCAGGTAGCAATTCCGATAAAAATGTGAAAAGGTACCCAACCCTAATCATACATTTCATATTTCACTGAATGACAGCAGAAATGCAGCTGAGGTCAAACAAACTAGTCTTCTATTAAAACATTAAACTCCTCTTAACGTGGCCTGTAACACTTTCTATTCCCCACAAAGCTTAGCTTCCCCTTTCCCAAGAATGTCCCTGGCTGAACCTAGATGGGGCATGACATTTGGACAATGCAGAGGGTCTATAGGCAAAGCTTTCACACATGAAACTGATGGTCAAGAGTAAATAAACTTAACTACAGCAAAGAATTCTCCTGCTAATGATGACTATGATGCATGTGGGTCATCATCGTATCTCCGTAAAAGACAAGACTCAGCAGAAGGATGCTTTTGACTGTACTATTTGCAAAGACCAACTGAAATATATCACTCAGCTAACACATTCAGTACTTCTCAACTCCAAAAACACAAAATGTCAGCTGTTTACTAAATGACGCAGCCTTACCGATGAGTTGTTGTAATTCATTTGCAGCCTATCTCATCACAAGGCTCAGATTACTGGGGTAAATCCATGATCTTGAGCCAAAATACTACAGTTAAGTCATGTACCCATCTATCCGTCCACATTTGACTTCTCCAAAGAAAAGCCAAAGAACAATCAGTTTCTGCACACTACATGGGCACCAGATGGGAAATTAAAAGTAGCACTGGAGATTAAGAGAATACACAGAGATGAGTGTCACTAACTGCAACGGGGACACAGTGGGTGCAACAATATTATGAGATCAATGTAATAAAGATTGCACCACATATAATGGCAATGTAAAGAAAATAGACCTGAAGGACATGCACTGTAAATGCCATTAACCCCATGATATTTCAGTCTAAAAAGGACTGATAGTGAAAGAAATAAAAAGCTGTTAAGCCACAGTCATTTACTTTACTAATTCAATAACAGATGCCTTCAAATGACCACACACACACACACACACAACGCTGTAAGACTAAACAGTGTCCTACTAAAGTCACTTACTTTTTAGTTGCCTATTTTTTTAGAAACCTTTTAGTGCAGTAGTGTTTGGCAGTAATACGATAGTTTTAGAAGTGTGACCCACATGGTTTCCTATATTGCATAAACGGAGGTTAAAGAAATTCAGATGAAATAGATAAAACTAGGCAGTGCTGATCAAATATAGACTAAGATTCTGTTAGCTATTTCATGGCCTGAAATGGGTGCATTCTCATATGCACTAAGAGCTGTCCACGTGTTATCGGATCTCTCAGATTTTAATACCAGTTGGAGATGAGGTTTCTGTTCTCTTAAAACACATTCTGCAAGCCAGTCCTTCTGGTCACACACTCTCCTCCCTAAACCCTTTGTTAAATGCTGCAGAGCAGGGTGGGAAATTAGCACATTGATGGTGATGGTGCATTGTGGCGAAGGGAAAACGAGGGAATGGTTAGCCTACTAGTTGGGCGATGTCCGCTAAATTGGCAGTTTATCACACATTTAAATGCCCTCTGTAAATAGACAGTATGCCATGCTGCTGCTGGTAGGGGCAGTAAATTACAACTTGAACTACTTTCACAGTATCCACAAAGTTAGTCCAATTAGGGGATAAAGGAAAGTGTGATAGCGTTCGGCTGCCGTGTCCAAGCCGAGGGGCAGAGCATGACCTTACCGCATGCCGATACGTTACTAGGCCTGGTAGCGCAAGCTTAAAATTAAATTTGTATTAAATTAACAGGGAGAGACAGAGAGACTATCGCTACACATAGGTAGGACGTGTGGGGGGGGCGGGCGGAGTAGCTTCTACGTAAGCGCAAAGCATGACGCAAGTGTGTTTGCTAGTTTAAAACCAACACAGTTGCTAATTTCCCTTGCACTACGATTAGTGTGTGTCTGACAGAGCGGGGTGTGTGGCATCACGATGGTGGCTCTCCAACGTTATGCCATCAACCATCACAATGGACAATGATAGGACATCGTTCATTGGCACAAACCTATAGCCTACCTTACTTATGCACCATACTTACTAGTCTTCAGAAAATGAAAACATTTGTTCGTTAGAGGAACAACTAACCTTAAATTAGAGGCAATGAAAGATCACGAGTCATCCAAGTCTCAAATCAAGTGCACTGCCATACAAAGATGGGACCCCAGGAGCAGAGTGTGGCAATAAAGGCTTCTTTTTTTTTTTCACATCACTTTTTATTAGCTTATATTAATAAAATATGTATTCATAATACAAAATAATGTACTTAAGCATGTCAAAATATGCTAGTGCACTCTTATGAACTTGAATCCTGGAAAAAGTGGCTGGTAAAAAAATACAAGTGGCTGGCACCAGCCAAATATTTCCCACCCTGCGGCAGAGACAATATGCTAAGCTACACACAGAGCTGAATTTAGATACGTGTTAAGTGTCTTTGAAACAAGAGTGATTCAAAAACAACTGAAGATTTGAGTACATTTAAGAGGTGGGTGTGGGGGGGTGGGCTCTGTCCCAAAAGCACAGTCACTGAATTTCCAACTGCGGTGTGTGAATCAAAGGAAATGGATGAAAGGCATGAAAATTACACATTTAGCCACAGAGTCCACCGGGGTAGAGGCTTCTCTTTCATCAAAACTCATTGTTACCATCGACCAAAAATAGGGAAGGCACTGGGAGAGCCAGGTAGAAACAGCAGGCAGCAGTGAATCCCAGAGATGAAGAGTAATTACTGGCACATAAAAAGCAATTCGGTCATAACGCGTGGCTATTCAATCAATATCACAAACAGGACAAACTGCAGCAATAATTACAGGCCTAATCATTACAGGTTGAGATCTTTATTGATGGTATACACAGAACCTGTGGCTGAATTGATTTGGTAAAAGAAAGCATAGGTTTACTCTAAAGATTATATTGACAAGGTGTAACATGGAAGGCAATTAACATACTGTACATCTACAATTTCTGATGTTAGCTCTTGAAATGTCCTTGCTATGTAGGCCTATGTGAAGGAAAACACCTCAAAGTATCTTATGCTTAGAAAGACCAATACATTTTAAAGCCACAGACAAATATATCCTAAATCCCCCCCCCACTGTGAGGCTCTAGGCTGAACATCCCTGCAGTCGGGGTAAACTGAGGGCAGCTGCCCACTGCTACCTACAGATTAAAAATCACCTTCCCTTCATCCAAACCATCCCCCTACAGGAAAGTGGATACGGGGGGAAAAAAAGCTCTCACAATAATATCCAAAAATGAAACCATAAAATTGGATGTTCAAAACACAGCTGTGGACAATTATGCAGACTACATAGAAATGATACTCCTGGACTAGAAGTTGCAAGTGATCTGCCTTTGAGTATAATGGTTTTGCTATGAGCTGTACAATCACTAAGAGACAGTGGAGAATGCGAGCAAGACAGTTACGCCTCATTGGCTTAAACATCAGCGCAAGGAGCTCAATAACACTACAGTCAAAAAGATACTGAGCACTTTACACTACCTCTCTCCGCAAAATCGACAATCAGTTATACAGAGCACCTACATCATAACAAGTTATAGCTGCCCCAAAGCTGCCATATCTGTATGAAAGGGCTTGCAACAGTGGATCTGAAATCCTGAGGGGTCAAAATGTACTGCCAGGGCTGAGTAATTATACTGTCTTCTTTACCACTGTGGTCCCTTCATCATTATTTCCTAACACATGGCTGCCTCTGCTGTTTCCTATTCTATAGCTATGACATAATGGAAGAGAAGAGAAGGGAGTGCTTCTCTTCTGCCCTTCTTTTTCTCTCTTGTCCTACAGTGGTGACAAAGCAATGTTTCCCTCCTCCACAGGGGAGTCTTTCAGGAGGTATATACTCCCAAAGTTTACAGCCTCTAATGCACAGAGAGCACCGACACATTAAGTCTGTATTTTCCTACAGCTAGCTAACTAACTAGCATAGGTTGCCTGGGGTATGAGCTTTCTTACTTGCATGAAAATGAAGAGAACGTGTTACCAACAGCAAGTTGCTGGTTAATTCAGATTTAACTGTCAAGGGAAAGATACTCTGCTCTTTGAAAAGCAAAACAAAGTCAGCCCTCTTGAGACTTGAAGGCACCTTACCAAAAGCAGGGCCTAGCGTTGTACCGCTGTAAAATCAACAGGTGAGTTCTTTAGACACAATGGAGTCTTCACAGACACAACTATGGCTGTGAAGATTTTGCATGCCATTGTTAGGTGTCTGCATCGATGTCAAACCTGTTTTTTTAGCCAAGATAAGCATTCCTATATTCAACCACTTTTCCATAAGCAATAGCCACAAGTCCTCTAACATGACTATTACAGTGACGAGAAAGCATCTTACGACAAACACAAAGGAGACGTATCTATGTACAAATATTGGCTTTCTAGTCACAATGCCGTAGTCTCTTGCATCCTCTCATTGAACTAGCAACCAAACTCCCAAAGCAAAAAAAACACACCCCCTAAGATCTTTAGGCAAGACGGATATCTTTGTAATCTGTAGCAATTTGATTAGCTTCAAGACTTACCTGTAAATGTAAAGCTCTTATTTTAGACACGGAATGTCTCAATTTTCTTCAATTAAACTGCTAACAAACACTGACACTGTATGTATGCATGCATTGCATGTATGTATGCGTTTGAAGAAACAGGTGTTCAGATGAAATCATTCTGCTAATAGACTGCACAAACCCGCTCCGCATACTGAGCCATTTGCCCACATTAACTTCAGGTTACATTTTATTTAACCCGATTGAACTAGTGTGAAAGAGTACATTGATCATGCTCACAAAAGATGCAGTCAAACAACTCTAGTAATTTTTGTGAGTGACTCAGTGTAAATGACAATTTATGGAACTGAAAGCATTTTACTCAGTTACTTGGATGGACTGACAGACCGTTAAGGCACTGTTATGCATTTTAAGCACAAATCGCATAGTACTATATGTATGTAGAAGCAATATGAATTGTTAATATACACCAATGTAGACAACAAATACAAGACTGCAGCAAAGACCCATTGTCAGATCAGGTTTGCTCTGTCTTCTACAAAAAGGAGAGGAGCACAGAACACAGGCAACATGAGCGCAGTGCACGCAACCCAAGGAGCGTTTGTTTGATGTAGCAGCCCTTAATGATCCACACAATCTAATGAGCAGCCATGCTGAATACAGATATTACCACGGGGGGCTTCCCGACTTTGTAAAACACAGAAAAAGCTACTATATCATAACTGTGACTCTGCATGCATAATTGCACTGGAGGAAAAGGACACTGACTTGTTTGGTGGGGGGGAAAAATGCTGTGGTAATTCCAAGTCGAGGAAAGACAATGAGCCTTTTGTTAGTCCTCAAATTAAATGTCACTCCAGACATGGTAATGCTTCCAAGCTTTAGGGCTTCAGTGCCAGGGATGAAAGATTGCTTGTGGTTGAATGGAGAATACTATATGCGCTGCTCCTGAGTTAACACTATGTAATACAACTCAACATGTGGCCTGCTAAACAGCTGTGTGACCCATTTTATTCTCATGGCAACGGTGAGAAACCGGTTCCGGATCCACCTACAAGTCCCCCGGTGCTGTAATGTGAATCACTCATTCCACACTAAAAGAAAAAACAGTTGCTTAATCCAACTTTGAAACTTCAGCAATGATAAAAATCAAGCAGCACAAGAACTCACAGATAATGAATCTGTGTGAAATGTGCAGTGATAGCATCTTAGTAGAAAACGTGTCTCCGGGTAAAGACAATACATAAAAGGCAACAATGACCTCCATCCTGGATGAAAACTCCACATTGGATAGATTTGGAGTAGTGAATGAGAGCAAAAGCTTCCTCTCACTTGCTTGTCTGAGTAGCAAATCTCCAAATCCCAGCCAGAGGGGGAAACAGATCCAGTACCCTATTACAGGGAGCCTGAGAGATGGGACTGCGGTACATTTGCAGCCAAATTCAGCTTTTGTCTAGCGGGCACCATCAAACAGGGCCCAGCCTTCGCTGGGAGTGCCATTATGACAATATGCCAGCTCTATCTGCAGCAACAGCAGGTATGGGGTGTGTTAGATGAAGAAGAGGATGAAGGAGAAAGACAGATGACTCTCAGCCTGAATCTTCATTGTACTGCAGCCCAGAAATGCAGAAGGTGGAGTCGTCCCTCCGATTTCCCTCTTCGTGTGTATGATGCTGATGCAGACCGCAAGACTAATGTCACAAGCTGTACAGCCGGCACCTCTACAAGAGACATGCTTTGTGCCAGTTTTAGAGCACCCCCTATCAAGCCAAGGAGATAGACATCTTTGTTTAAAAACGAATGTATTATTATTATTATTATTATTATTGTTGGCTGAGTCCTGCAGCAGCACGCATTCGAATCCAACTTGTGCCCTGTGGCTGCGTGTCATTCCCCATATCATGTCTATCCACTGTCACCAAAGCCCTTTTTTTAAATTACTGTTATACATTGTACCCGGAGCAATAGTTCTGGAGATAAGGCTCATTTACTCTTAGTCTGAATGAAATGAACCTATTACCACCTCCGCTGGACTAGAGCCCCACTTGTCCCAGCCTGAATGAAATGTTAATCGGGCTGAACCAACTATTCCTAAAAATGCTCTCTGTGGAGTCCACTCATTTGAAGAACATGTGGCTATTACTAACTACTGCCCCAAACTATGAACTCACTGCAATGCACTCTTGTGCACCAGTGCCAAATTTAGCTGTTTGTATTACATCATCAAAAATCATGAACTATGCCTGAAGAAATTCTGTTAAACCCACTCAAACAAAAAGATGCACAGTTACTGTATTTTGCCTGCAGTGACATGACAGAGCTTACTATAAAGATTAAATACAGTTGGTGGGATGCATTAATGTTGTTATTTTTATTGTCAATTAATCTGAACAATTCATTGAGTTATCAAGACAATAAACAGCAGTCTACAAAAATGTCAAATAAATGTCCACTACAATGTCCTCGAGCTCAAGGATGACAATTCCCTTATTTGTCTGAAAAGCAATCCAATTGTATTATATTCTAATTATAGTGTATTGGTATTTTAGCTTTAAAAATAAATAACCAAATATGAAAATAGCTGACCTGTAGTTTTCCGCCTAATTTTAAGCCTACTAATCATGTCTAGATAAAATGAAAATACTTTAAAGCATCCACTAAAATAGCTAAAACCAAAATGCATTATTTCTCCCCAATACAAATTTTACATTCCAAAATGTAAAAGGTTTATAAAAAATTAAAAAATTAAACATTGCTATGTGCGGTTTTCAACACTAAATAGCCTAAAACCCCTAATAAAAGAGGAAAATAGATTAATTTCAGCTGGCAAATCCCACCGGAATTCAAATAAATTGTGTGCCAAATGGCAAAAGTGAGAGCATTATCAAAAATAAATCATATTTTTAGGGTTAGTATTTACCAAAAGATGGAGAAATACACTAAAACCTAAACTGCTTTTTATCGTTTAATTTATTTATTTTACACCCAGGTTTAATACAATTTAAATTATCAGTGATTGCAGGGGTTTATGTGCACGGGTTTATGTGACTTTTGAAGCAACTGGGATAACTGGTGACAGAGCTACCCTTGGCCTCTACAAGCTCGTCTTGCTTTGAAATGAAACTCGGGGTAGCTGGGAGGACCGTATGGGAGTTAGAGCGCAGTGGGAGAACAAGTCTTGCTTACAAGACTTGTTCTACAAGCGTGTCTCTTGTTACAAAGACACGCTCATGGGAAAGAGAACAAAAGAAATCAAGGAAACTAGTGGATAAGCAACTGACAATGAAAGAGAAAAGTACCTCTGTCACTTTGCCACTTGTATTGAAAAAGTATGTTTCAAGGTCAAGATAAGCAGTCATGGTAAATTAAATTCTAATTGTCGTGGTAATTGCCAAATTGCTGGAGCTATATTGAAAGGAAATGTTCAAGTCTGAGGTCACTTATCTCTCCGGAGTGAAATCATATGAGGTGCCTAATGATCTCTTCATATATTCCAATGAGGCTTTGGGAGCATTTTCAATGAAGAGGTGCCATCATCAGAGCTGGATTCTTTGGTGTTGGAATTATCCTCCTTGATCTCACCAACTAGGGTGCATGTTTCCCGCTTAAAAAGGAAACATTGAATCTCACAGGTCGAAATGAAAAACAGAGAGAAGGTGACACCGTCACGGGCCTACATTAACACGCAAAGGACCCGGGAGGAAAAGCAGAAAGGCAGTTCTAAGAAGGAAGTAGTAAGATTAACACCAACAAGAGCATACAAATCAAATACCACCATAAATGATAAACCCATTGAAGAGCTATAAACATCTACATGGAGATGAGAATTCAGTATATTCCAAAGCAGTAGCATCACTCGACTGTGTGGGGTTTAGTTAAAGGTCAACGCCACTCCAAGTAAAGGAATCTACAGCTATATTTTTTAAATAGGCACAGAGAAACTTCCAAGAAGCCTGAAGTTACTTTACAAGATAAAAGAAAGAACATCAAACCTAAAAAGAAACAACGCAGTGTTCCCGGAACATGGCTCCAAATAGAAGATAGAAAATAAACTTAAAGACAATTTTGAGTAAAATGAACTGCAAGAGCTTTTTACTACAGACCCCCATTCATTTTCCCTTTATAAGTGACAGTGGCTAGACAGGAAAGGGGGGAGAGAGACGGGGGGGTGAGTTGCAGCAATGGGCCACAGGTTGGATCTGAACACGAGCCACTGACTCAGCCTACATGGGGCGAACGCTCCTACTGGGTTAGCTTAAGGCCGCCCCCAGACTCCCATTTCTAGGTCTCTTTGGAAGTCAACCAAATTTGTGCGGTCCCCTGATCAAGAGTGGTTGAAATGGACAACCTGGGAAAGAGAGGATATTTCTTGTTGTGCTCAGATGCAAAGCTCAAATTATACTTTCTGCATCAGCATGGGCACATGACAAATTTTGTAAGTTTGCTCCCGTCTGTGCAGACCAACCACATGCAGCTCAAAATGTATGCCCATGCATGGAAATAAACATATGAACACATGTATTCAGACACCAAACACAACATGAACAAAACTGAGTGCATGTCTGCTATCCATGTGGGTTTACGAGTATATACCTACAAAAGACTAGCAATGGTACTGATTAACCGGTCAACTGACAATAGGAATATAGACCGATTAATACCATCAGTTAAAAAAACAATACTATCAAAACAAAAAAAGTAACTAAAAACATTTCTTTTTTTTACACGTCAAATCAAATCATGACATTTCCTGAATCGTGCACCCCCTAATGTCTACCATGAGTGTTTGGCACAAAATGTGACTGTAATATTTGTAGTATATGCGCACTGCTTTATTTAAATAAAAAAAGAGTCAGTTTGGACTGATGAGAAACTGGCAAAATGCAAACTATCATTGCCTAAACCAACTAATGTTGGTCAGAAAAAATTGATAAAACATTAGCACCCACGGCATCTCCCCCATAATTTCTCCTGGAGTTCTTCTGCGTTCGCTGACAGTTTTTCCCGGCATTATTTCCAGACAGGCGTCCACAGGCAGCTCTGCGTTGCCGGAGACGCTGCAGTCCATGTGTAGACCATGCGCTGCGCCTCACCACTAGCACCATGGCAATCTTAAATTACAAATCAAGCACTTTGACATGGCTACTTTTCAGGTTTATTGTTTTGTTAAATTATTATAGTGTGTTGACAAAGGACAATTTGTGATGGCCTGATTGTATCCGTCTTATATGTCAGCAAAAAAATGCATCATCAAGGCTGTATTATAGATGATGAAAGCCTTTTACCCTGGCAGTGCACCCATCCATATGATGCACATTGCACACATAACGTGGGTGATATGAATGTAAGATGATTGCAGAAGAGACACTGATCTGTGATTTAGTTTATTATTATTTGTAAAGAAATGGCAGAGCAGATTAAAAGAAAAAAAGTCCAGTGTGGCTGGGTTTACATGTTTATGATGTAAATTGAGGGAACAAAAGCAGAATCGGCTCCAAATATCGGCAGAAGAAAATCGTCAGCCTGTATCAGTCATTGGCTAAAACTGATAGGGGGGGAAAAACGGTGTTGGCACTACAAAAAAGAAGAAAAAAAGATTCCATTTTGGTCAATCTCTAATCACCATGACATCCATGTAGTGGCTGAGACAGGGGAAAAGTATTGAATTGGACTGCCAGCCTGCTGCTGCTGAGACTCAAGAACAATAGAGTCAAACACACACCACAACTCCCTGGACAAGCAAAAACAGATTGGAAAAACTTAATGAAACAAGGCTTCTAAGAATGACAGCAAGTTTCCAAGAGATCTGTGGAAGGAAAAAGGACTAAGCCTCCACAACAAGTGGGTCAGTGGCTGGGAACGTAGAAGATCCATGGCTGACAAGCGGGAGTGTGTGGTACTCAGGACAATGATTACAATTTGGAAAGAAATTATCTTTTGCTCCTGTGGTGCTACATGTCTCAAGGACACATTCATTTGAAGAGTTGGGTGGGGGAAAAAAATATTGTTATTTATTAATTTTAGCTGTTGGCTAGATCAGGAGGAGGCATCATAAAAGGCAAAGTGAGTAGGCAGAGCTGTGTCTCTGCAGGCTGAAAAGTTGAAAGACAAGACTGGAAGTAGAATGAGAAAACATTTTAGACATCTTGGTGCATCTGTACGATTTTAGGCAGTAACAGTGGAAAATACAGCTTGAAATGTTATAGTTTAGTTGTTTTCACACTGAAATCTGACATCAGAATACTCACCATGTAAAGCAAGGGCGCAAAAAATGAAAGCGATAAAACGGGATAAAGGCGCATTGGCAACAATCAACTCACTTTGTTCCATCATTTCCAATAGAGCATTTCGAAAGAGCTACTATCTTTTTCTCCCCCTTTTAGGTGTGGGCGGACAGCAGTATAACGCGGGTGCAGTTATAATTGCTACAACAATTTGATTTATACAACCATTTATAATAAAAAAAAGGAGTTGTTACTATATGAATCTGTCAAACAGGGTTAAAATAGCAATCTGTAATAAGCCCATTACCTTTACTAGAATTTTCTCTGATGAAGATGTCTTAAGGCCGAAACGAACAGTTTATCCAATGGCCTGCAAGTGCACCGATGCCTGACGTGGGCTGTCTGAGTCATGCTTTTCTCAAAGTTCTCCTTAGACTGTTTATAGCAGCAGGTTAGCCGCATGCCAACAATGCCCAGTTTCCACGGAGGGAACTTGTTCTCGACGAGCACTCACATTCCATTATGCCTTCTGTCCCTTTGACTGGCATGGAGACGACAGTGAAAGGCAGGTGTTTGAACAACGTTACTGACATGAACGATTCAGCTAAAATAAAAGTGCCTGAACTCCTACAACTACAACAGATAAGGTAATCACCTCTACAGGTCTATCCTTGCAGAGGTTAAAACCTCCCACATGGAATAATAAATAGTTTATAATGGATTTTTAAGTGCTTTTAACTTTGATTAATTTGTTGCAGATGATTAATTTCAACTTCCCTCCTTTTTCCTCTTCTGCAGAAATTTCCCTTTAGCCATGCAGAGATCCAGAACTGTCATCTATTTTTAGAGGTCAGCAAAAAAAGTGGACAACTAGGAAAGGAAATCTACATTGTAGAGCCAGCTTTGCCAAATTAAATACATGGGTGATTTATTGCCAATAATGAAAAAATGTTGCATTGACTATCCTAGTCTCTTTTTCCTTGTATTCATAGAATATCGTTTAACTACCATCTTCTAGTCTTTTATCTATTTTAACTACTGCTTTGGGAGTTTGGTTTCCTCAAGGTTTTCTATGATAGGGTTTTCTCAAGTTCTAAATGTTATAACTTCCTATTTTTTTTTATTTTTGTTTCTTGTTTGTCCTTCGGTGTGTTTTTAGTAAATACTCATGTACTGCTCTGCTTGTGGATGGGGGTAGGTGGGGCTGTTTTCCTCTTTATTTTTATGTAAAGCACTTTGAACTACCTTTGTGTTTGAAAAGTGTTATACAGTAAATGAAGTTTGATTTGATTGATATTTATGTATTTGTCAAACAACTTTAATTGGTTCTAGCTTGCAAGACGCTACATGTCCTAAAATAAAAAAATAAAAAAGAATTTCCACCAAGCAGTCCGGTTAAATTCAGTTTGTTGCACATCAACGGTTATTTCCGTGTTTCCATAGTCAAATGTTGTGGATGGTACAAATAGAACCACTCCTTATTGTTCCGGTTTTTCGTAACCCCTCTGTTTAGGTCACTAGCACAATGACCCCATACTAAAAGGTGGAGCTAGAAACACTGCAGCCCTGTCTGCGGTGGAAATGCAAAACAGATCTAGTGTTATGGTACATGTCCATGCGGGTTATGCATGGTTCTAAAAAGGTAATATACCAACTTTTAAAGTGACTCGAGTCACCAAATATAGTGGAAGAAGGAAGTCTATATTACTGTCCACTGTGGTCTTAGTATCAGCCAAAATATCCTCTCATTGGGCCCACCCTTGACTCTTTGCTCCACCTCGTTCTGATAGCTGCTCGCCCAGATTACCTGCAAGCTGCTCGACTTGATAACCCCGATGATATGACAGTCGCCCGACAGGATCGTCTTTCTCGGCCACTCACAGATTGACAAACTATTCCAGCTGTCATTACGTTTTACTTGACACCACTCAATTCATCCATCTGTCATTTCATTTCCTCTGCCCTGAGGCCTTCTCCACCCACCCTTCCCTTAAACTACTCCTCAATTAGTCTGTGCCCTGCATCAACCCTGGGCAGATGTGTCCCTGGCTGGAAGTCAGCTTTTCTGGCAACTTGAAACAAAGCCGTGGCCTCAGACCATAATGCTCTGTAATGTCACACCAGGTGGGCTTGCCAGTGGCTAGGCTCTGACAAAGTCATCCCCTCTCAATGGACCGATGAGAATGAACACAAACGCAACAGCTGAACAACGGACACATCTGCAGCAGAAAAACAAGAGACCAGGTGATGCTCTTCGGCAGATATACAATGGCCAGAGTAAGCTTATACTTAGGTATAAAACATGAAAACAAAGCCAAAAAACACTTCAAGGAGTTTTCTGTAAACTGTATAGAACTGCCCTTTTGTTGCAGCTGACTACTGTGTGGGGACTTAAAATCTTAAGTCTCTGCTGGGTTTCTTAGTCTTATATGATAGTGAACTGAATACTTTTGGCTTTGAGGCCTTTGGTCAGACAAAATAAGACAACTGAATAGGTCATCTGGTTCTGGGAACTTGTGGACCATTTTATAGATCCAACAATTAATCAAATACATAAACTGCAGATTAATTAATGGAAATATACTTTAGTTGCAGCCCCAAAACATCTCCTCCTCTTTGGACTGAGTCTTAACTACATGATTTCCATAAGAAAATCATCCTACATGCTATTTCTTTTAAATCTATGGGAAGATATTGCATGGGCCCTCAGAGACCATTTGGCCCTCAGAGACCAGGCCAGTGCATTGGTCAAATCCAATAGCAGGAATATCTTTAATTCTTAACACTTCTCTATTGGTGTAAAGGGAAAAAATAGAAGATACAGTATTGTGGTGGAGTGGCGGCAGAAGCCACGTGCCAATGCTTTTTCGAAATGCTATAACATATCAGAGAATAGCTTTAGTTAAGAGTTTAATTTATGAGCTCAAAACAAACTGAAACAGATTGATGAATTGCTATAATTTTATACAATTTACCTAAATAACTGATTAAAAAACATAAAATACAAAAATGTGCACAGGGCTTAGAGACCTCTTACCTTGAGATGGGGAAAAAGAATAAAGTACTACCAACAGAGACATAACAGACTCTAAATGATAGAACACAAGGCATTTAGGAGGTGCCAAGCTGATTGCTAGCCAATCATCTAACCATTGAACCGGCCAATTGGCACATCGACACATAGAATTAAGCCAGCAAATGTCAATGTAAACCATAAAGTGATTTGTTCAAATAACCAGCTCACTAAGCTGCTCCTGACTCCACTTTGTGGCTACAAATACCTGACTTTCATAAAAACTTCAGCTTTGGGGTTTATTTGATTAAGCCAGCTCTAAACTATCTACCTAGGTGTGCTGCTGATGCTAAACTAGGGACTTTCTGTAATGTGTTGAAGGGATTAAATTGAAAAGAGAAAAATGACTCAAGAATAAGCCGAGTTGAGCCATTTTAACTATCCAGTAATGCTTTGGAGATGTATTGAGCAGCTGATCTTATTAAATGGGCTCTTCTGTAAGAAGTCTATCAGGAACAGAATAAATTTAATTTAACCTGAGGCTGAGGGAGACTAAATAGCAAATTAACCCTATCCTCCTTATATAAAAACATGAAACACAAACACTACACATGAACATGCACACACGCCGTTTTTGGAACAACGAAATCTCTTTGGCTTCACCACCAAAACCTCCCTCGGATTGGAATCCTGGCAGCCATTAATATCTTCTCTCCCTCTCCGCCTCCTACCATCCTACCACTGTTTCTCTCACTCCTTTCTTCTCTCTGTATACAGGTGCACTCGTCCACAGAGCAAAATGTTGACTCCTGTCAGTAAGAGGACATGGGTTTATGATAAGCACAGACCCTTTCTGTTCCCTCTGCCCCACTTCCACCCCACACCATCTAGAGGACATCGAGGACTACTTCAAAGCCAACGGGAAAGGATAAGGGGAAAACAGCAAAGCTGAGCAAATATTCAAGAGTTGTCTGACCAACAATGACCTTGAGTTACCGCAGACAAAGTCACATGACTGTCATAAGGATCAGATATTGGGTTCTCATGAAAGGAGAACTCTTTTTTCCCTACTCTGGTGTTGACTCTGCACATCATTTAAACAGGAGATCATCCTTAAAGAACACATGCAAAGTCTAACTTTGCAACTTTTTTTTCCTAAAGTCTAAGGCTACACCCTGGTGGTGTGGCTGTGGAAACTCGAACTGCCACCCACCCACCCACACACAGCGCTGCATCTGTTAAGCGGATACATCGCTCCTTCTGCCTTTCCCGCCTGATGAGTTCTGCAGAACAACAATCACATGAAAGCGCCCATGACAACCCAGAACAAACAGCTTAACAAAAGATGCAGAAACCACGCAAATCACTGTTGTGAGTGTGTGCATTGAGTTTTGTCCTGCCCGTTTCTGAATTTTCGGTAGATAAGAACATAGAGGATTAATTTAATCCTGCTACCCAGGTTTGTTTCTGGGACCACTTCAACATCCGTTCCAGTACAAAGATACAGTATTAGACACAATGCTACTTGGACATTTATATTAAGACATATTAGATATTCACAATAAAAGAAAAGCAGTACACAATACAGCCTGCGACATGACAATATCCATGTACATTCTAAAGCAAACATTTCAAAATGCCATTTACATCCATAATCCCATTATTTGAGCAAGTCTCATCTTCCTCCAAATAACACCTTTCGTCAGAATCTCTGCATCCTTGGATGTGACATTTTTGAAGCTAAAAACATACTCAGATGTCCCACTGGACGCGTCTTTGCTGCACTTCAGTTTTGTTCCGTCCTCGGCCATGCCACACCGGGAGCATCTCAGAAGCGGAGCGTCCTGCTGCCCGACTCGCAGATTTTATTGTCCAAGTACTTTAGAACAATCGCGTGTTTAAGATAGTATTTACCTCCCACTCCAGGCATTCCTGAATTTAAACCAAATACCCTATCTCATCTGTGACGTCTGATTTTTTTCTACCCTAAGATGACTCGTTGTCTGTGGTGTTGTAGAGGAGACGTATACACACCCCCAATATCAATTATAGAGCACAGACTTTATTGGCCGTGAGTGCTTGCGGAGGTCACACCGCGCCCAGAACACAACACAGACGTGCCATGTTGAAAACACTTGCTCTATGATAAAAAATTCTGTGTCAATGCGGTGGTTCGGTCAGTCCTGTGCAAACAGTAACGTAAACACAGCTGTGAGGAAACTCAAAGACCAAAGCAGTCAGAATACATAAATGAAGAACTTAAAAAGTAATTGTAAGAAACTTGCTTTATTTTCTTGGTCTAAAATATTTCCATACAGCAGAAATACTACTTAATTTCAGTTCAACCTCATGTGTTCATATTTTCATCCACAGGAGTACTCTTCTCAGTGGGGTTGGTCATCTGTTGGCAGAAGAATTGCAATAACGTGGAAACACAAAACAGCACTAAGGAATCTGTGGTATAATCGCAATCATTTGGGGATAGGTTGAACAGAAAGCTAGCTAGTAGAGCTGCTGAAGCTCCAAATTGCTCTAGCTGAGAAGAAATGTTTTTTATCTATGGGCTTATTGTGTGAAATAAGGTAAATTAAACCATAATTTAATTAAACTGTGGCGTCCTGGTTGTTAGTGAAGGCAGAGTATAGGAAACACTCATCTACATCCTCAATATAGAGATGTAAGCACCAGGCTTGGGTGCAATCCCTGGCTTGTGTTGCACTACTGCCATGTTTCAAAGTTATACAAGTACAAGATGCACTCTTTAGCCTTCAATAAAGAGTTGGATCACAAAGCTCGACTCTGTCAGAGGACAGCGCTCTTAAAATATCTTTAGCAGACGGGTGCCGAAACTAACGAAACGCCTGTAGCTGAGAAAGGTGGGGCAAAGGACCGGCTCAAGGTAATTTCAATAACATGGCTACATTTTACTGTAGCTAATTCGAACAACAGATTATAATGAACCTCTCCCGCCGTCTAATTAAATGTAAAATCAAACACTTTAACTGGCTCAAAACACCCCATGAAGCTTATAATGTGTGGGTGAGCACACAAACACAAATATTGTTCTACATGCGCAGCAGGGGCAATCCTTCACTCTAGCAAATTGGGCTACCTCTCAGTGCCATTATCCTCCATCAAGGCATCTGTGACACGTGGCCTCAAGGCTGCTGACAAGCACCTCCTGTCAGGTGCCAATTTTGCTAACATTTTCAAAATGGCCCCACCAGACTGGCCGACAGGCAAATTGGGGGATAAAAACTAGGTAATCAGTTTCTTTAATTCAGTGTGAAAGAATCAACCATTGCATTTCCCCTTTATATTGTATTTTGCCATTAGTTATTGTCTCGAACAGCATCCTGGAATAGCTGGCAAAAATTTGATGGCACAAACGTTTGCGCATTATTCAATTGATACCCTCAGAGAAGAGGGTATAAACACAGGAAGAGTTTCAACTAAGCAGTCAGGTCAATCAGCCCGATTAGAAACTGGCCAATATTCACATTAGATGGTGTCCAAGTACTTTGTAGAACAAATAAAAACAAACTACTAAATCTCATACGAAATTGGGTTGTCTTGTCTGTTTGTCTTCCATTGTGCTAGCCCTTGGTGTCCCTTTGCCTGATTCTCCTTCCCATCTCGGCTCATCCACACACGCCCCAGGTGCCCTGGAAAAGATCTGTCACTCCGTCTCACACACACACCATGCAACACACCTTGGAGTCAGACTCCTGTGCTTTGCTGGACACGAGTCTGCTGGGAGGCCCAGTCTGGGAAATAATTAATCATCAGGAGGTTGACATCACAGCCACAGATTGAGGAGTGAGCAGCAAATAAAGTTCGGCAAGGGAAAACTGATATGACTACTACCGCCTTGCAGCAAGGAGGCCTGGCCTGCAAGGCGGTAGTAGAGGAAAAAGAGCCAGAGCCAAAATAGTTTACCTTTGGAGCGACTGTAAAATGGCTAATAAGTTGCCGTGGTAACTCCAATCTATAAAACTAAGAATAATGTGGGTCTAGGAAATCAGCCTATAATAGCAATAGAGGATGAGCACTCACTAACTGTTTCTGCTTCAGGTAACAGGACACCATGTGAACGCTGAATATTTCATAAGCTGTTGGACAGTCAGTCGGGGGTTTAGGCAGCGATCACTGCTCCAGCCAAGTGTCTGGTAGGAAGATCAATCATGACTGATTCTCCATTTTCCCACACTACTGCACCAGCTAACGTGTTGCTTTGCCAACCTGGTATAATGGCCTAATCTGCTTTGAGGTAGACGTCAGGTTTTTTTGTCCGTGAAAAAGAATGTGAAAGAGAGGGGGAGAAGGACACAATAGCTGCTACTCCCCATCATTTTGTTGGCTTTCCAAAAAGAGCTGAGGTGACAACATCCCTTGTGAGGAGATTTCATTTTCCCAGCACTTAACTTTCAGCAGCAAACACTATTATAAAAAAAGGGGTTAGGAACTTAAAAACATCATTTGGGAGGTGTTAACTGATATCAGAGTGTTGTTTGAGATAGTGGAAGATTGTACAAGGCATCTGTTAAAGCACACTTG
The DNA here is from genome assembly GCF_013103735.1 of Etheostoma cragini. NCBI lineage: Eukaryota > Metazoa > Chordata > Actinopteri > Perciformes > Percidae > Etheostoma > Etheostoma cragini. The sequence goes on along the minus strand of NC_048420.1, from coordinate 17,389,834 downwards.
TTTTGGGATTAACAATCAAAAGCTGGTGAATATTACTAGATGTTTTCTTTGTGTCCTACATAAAGTAATGCTACTGCCTCCAATAGGTCTGAGATTCTGTTTCACATTCCATCTGTGGTGGCGTTAGAGCTGCCAGTTTTGCAGGTTTCCCACCCAGATGATCAGCAAAATGCCAATGAAAGTGGTCGTTACAATTTTGAGATTTGTGTTTCTTAGGAAAAATTCAAATACGTAGCACCCAAATGTTGTAATATGAGTATAAGAGCGGAGGCAGGTAAAATAGAGCACGCAGCCAAGCAGCAGAATCAGCTGAATGAAAGACCAGGAATAAAGGAAAGCCAAGATAGTTTTAGAGCACATCAAGCAGTTTACCAATGACAATCCCTGGCATCATATTACTTTACATAAAAACAACTCCATAAAAATAAAAAGGGTTTCATGCAGTGAGATACAGTTTTTCAATTTAGGGAAAAGCACTGGTTCAGATCAGTGCTTGGTATCGGCAGATATCCTGAGCTGAGGTATATGAATATTGAGAGAAATCAGATGAATCAGTGTACCTTTAGTTAAATCATTCTTTTCCTTTTCTCAACTGGAAACACCCACTCAGCCCTAGCAAGAAGCAGTGACATGGGTTACCACAGCAAGCTAATCAATAAAGTTAGGAGTAATGTAAATGCCAGCACCAGCCGAGTCCACCGTAACTGTGCTAAGTTTGGAAATAACCGCACAAAAGCTAAGCAACATTACAAAGAACAAAGTCACATTCACGTGAAGTAGCAAAAACTAAGAAAATCTTTGTGCCAACTGTGACCTCCAAATGTTTGTTTGTTGTTTGTCATTACTAGACTACTCCATTGATCAGTTCAGCACCACACATCTTCAAACACTCACTGCTTTAATGGAATTAGCTACTAAAACTCACATCCTAAATGACACTGATCACCCATCAAGACCTTGAACAAACTTTCAGTCATGTGAAGCAGCAGATCTGATACCGACCGGTCGAAGGGAAAGTAACGATGAAAGTGTGGGAGTGTGAAAGTGTATGTCTGTGCTGCCATACCCAAGCATCCAGCGCAATATTTTCTTATACTTTCAATACAGACACTTCTTCCCCCCCCCCCCCTCACTCTACTGTCAGAGCGGACTATATTCCCAGACACTACCAAGGTGGCAAAAAACCGACTGCTTCCAAGGAGCGCTACCCTCCAGTACGTACACTCATTTTCCCCACGATGCAGCTTTCGAATCTAGTTACATTTTATTTCCACAAACTCAATAAACTGGACAGAAAATTTGTACATAAGTCAGCTAAGGGGGCAGGAATACATCTTTATCTTCTGAGGAGCACCAACATCAGTTTGGGAATTACTGGCCTTTTGAAAAGGGGATATATTTGTACCAGCAGGGTCAAGATGTAACATCAGCAAGGTTAAGTCTAGTAGGCAGTCATCACAATATACTGAGCAGAAACCATCCCGACTCATTGCTTTAAGAAGATTAAGCGTTCATATGGAGTTGGTTAAAGAAATGGAAATGCATTTTAAAGTCAGGACACAACTTTAAAAACTAATTACTTTTCATTAATGGAGAAGACTAACAAAACAAACAAAAAAATTGATTTGAATGTCAACTAGGCCTGAAGCCTGTGTGGTCTTACAATAAACAAATATTAGGAAACCAAAATGAGCACAGCGAGATAATGGGCAAGGCATATCAGGGACTCTCCTACACAATTCGGTTTACATAGTGCAGAACAAGCTTGACATTTTGGTGCTTGGAAATCCAATCTTCATTCCTCAAATTGCCAGCTTATATTACATGACGGTTAGCTGCAGATAATTTCAAGCACTGCGCTGAGAAAATCAATAACAGCACCCAGACAACAACAGCACTAATCATGTGTGTCTAGGAGTGATGGCCAATTCCAGTCAGCATCAGACCTGTAGTTGGAAAATGCACGTTTTCTTTTCTCACAGTCAACAAAAGTGAGAAGTTAATAGGTAATGCAGCATAACCATACACATCTGCTTTTTTGAGAAACAGACAACATCATTTAGGTGATTAAATCTTTGAATAATGTACCATTTAGTATTCCCAGTAACAACTCACAGGGATTAGGTTTATGGTGTTATCAAAAACTCTACGGCTGCCATACACACTGAGGAATTCCCCAGAGCCAAAATGTAGGGCAATGGCTCTCAGCAAGCTCACCAGGATCACATGTGGGGTCAAAAGATGACTAGAGGGGGGAATGAATGTTGCAAGATTTATGACTATACAGATATATTTTTTTTGGACTGTATTTTCCATATGAAATTTGTAGTCTCTAACACTGTTTCTAATAATCAAGCCAATCATTCTAAAAAAAAAAAATATTTTTAAAAGCATTACTTTGTATCTGAAATCCCCATTTTGCACATTTAGGCCTGCGACAGAAGGTTCAATCCAAGCATTGCTTTAATTTTCACGGCCCCTGAGAAATTTGAGAACAGACTACTCATTGCTGCAAGGGCTTTTTATCTCTTGAATATCAAAGAGCTTTCTTTTCTGTGACATGTTGCCGAACAACTGAAGTTTTGACTGTGGAAACGGATGGTTAAACGGCTCCCAATGTCACTGAAGTGCAGCAAAAACACCATAGGCAATATACCAACTGTGTGACCACCCAGTTGGTTAATTGGATACAAGAAGGCTGTAAAGAAACAAAAAAAAACGTAAAGTGAGTGTATGACGCTTAGGAATACTCATTAGCAGTTCTATGGGCAAAGCAGGATCAGGCTCCTCTGAACCATGTGGACCCTCTCGTAGACCCAAGCCTTGGTCCTTGGCTGTGGAATGATATAGAATAATTGTTACCCTGAACAAGATGGAGCACCTGTCCTTGAAATTAATAAATGAATGCATCAGTCGTGCAGCCTGGTAGAGTACCAGAGTATACGACGGCAGTAAGGGAATGCGTTGCAACCAGGCGGACACCCGTAAACCCATGTGACCCTGTTACAAAGCGGAATAATCCTGCGTCTTGTTTGGTTAGTTTCCGGGTTACACGCGTTGCGCTATGACGAGTACGAGCTGCAATTTGCGCTCAAATTTAATGGTCCATTATGCAGATATGTTCCTCACTCAGCAAGTGGTGTTAAACTAAAAGATAATCTATTGCATACGTAAAATAGCTTCAATCAATCACATCGACTACCGCTGAAGAGATAATCCCCATATAAGCATGACAAACCGTAAAACTTCACCCGCTCACACTGAATTGAGTTTTAAATGAATTAAAAACAGTTTAATAACTGTCTATAATTACAACACGCGCAACGCACACAGAAACTAGAATAACAACTACGTTATACATATGCAGATGAAGCCTCTTCACACGGCCCGCTGCAGCTGGTATGCAGTGTTAATGAATGCTGAACAACATGAGTAGTCAAACCAGACCAGCTAGCAGCGTGTCACATTTAAATGTCAAGGTCCTTCAAACAGGCTACACATCAGGCCACTGACCTCATATTCAAGAATCAGAATGAGATTTAATGCCAAAGTAAGTTGCATGCAATTTGCCTTGGCGTGTTTGGTGCATCCAATAAAACAATTGAAATAGGAATAAACCATAAACAATAGAGCAAAGTACTGCAACAGTCAAAAACATAAATATAGAAAAGGAATTTTGCAATAACATATGTTAAAGACACTAACAATTAAGAGTATGTCCCAACTAGAAGAAAAAAAATCCTCTTTCGTAATTTTAGGAAAAATCAATCTTGAAGGTAGAAAGCTAACGTTAACAGAACATCTATGTTAAGTAGTTTAAAAAAACTGCCGCTGTCATTGTGCTGACTTTTAAAAGAGTAAAATAATACAGTGAAATAAACATACGTCATGTTTAACATTTAAAAATGACCCTTGGAGCGATTTCGACATCAAGCTCTGTCTTTCATTGTCACTGCAAGCAACTGTTACCAGGAAATGAACCAGATCTGACAAACGTTAACATTAGCTAACGTTAGCTTACCATGGATCAAACTCGTGGATGATGCTCTCGAACCGAATCACTGCGAAAAGTCTGGAGCTGAATCCGGCCAGGCAGGCCAGGAAAAGAATGCTAAACGAGAGTAAAGACTGCCACCCTGCCGGCTGTGTCAGTCCACCCGACAGGCCTCCTTTGCCCCCTCCTCCACCCGCGGCGCCGGGTCGACTGTTCCCGTGCACCGAGCCCCCGGCATTGGTGGACGCTTTGTGCTTGCCGTCGCTGACTGCGTGGTGCTCCGCCATTTCTGCGTGCAGTGTCGGTTAGATTTGCTAGAGCGTCCCTCCTGCCACGCTCCCGTGTCTCCCTCCACTCCGCGCTGTCGTAAACTCCTTTCGTTTGTCCCTGCTCTCCTTGGGTTTTCTATTTTCCGAGTCCCCCGTGTATATGTATATATTTTAATTCAGAATCGGTACTCCGAAAGACAGTCGTTACATCCCGAAACGCATACTCATGCGCCACATACCGAGCCTGCAATAGTCGCTTCCCGATTGAACGCCGGTGAAAAGAGGCGGGAGGGATGTGATAGGAGGGGCGTTAGAAAACTCTCGCAGCCTCTCACAGATTGACAGGTACGAGGAGGGCGGGTTTTTGCATCATTAGACCAATCAGAGAGCTACATTGGCTAGACAGACAAATAAATCCACCAATAGAAACACAATAAATCATGGTTGTCACTGATTGAAATAAGGATTATCCTCTGTTGTATGAATATTGAGTCATTCTGGTGTCCGCTATAAATACAACCTTTATTACTCGACTTAAAGTTGGCTTTATAACGTTGAATTAGTCACTTTTCGTAAAGAATAACAATTAAAAGATAATGTGCACATAGTCAAATGTCTAGTTTTCCTGCAGCTTAAAGCTAAAGTCAGGTGTGTGAAGATAAATGTTCTCTGTGAGTGAGCAATATTTCTGTTGCCCTTGGATGTTCTGGACTGGGTGGTGGAGTTGTAATAAAGATTGATGTGTCTCATCATTAGTATGCCTCCCAGCAAAGACAGGAACATAACATTCATCATTCTCTTAAACTCAGGATGTACTCACACAACTTCCCCCAAAGCCTTGAAAGCCTTTATGAGAATAAGACAACTTTTTTCTTCTTTTAAATTTCCAAAAATGCTCAAGTTTTTGATTGATAGTACACACAGTGTTCATTTTGTGCTTGCACTGTTATACAACAATGAGACAGACGCAGGAAAGGTTATTGATTAATCTGAGAGGGAGAAAACCAATAGTCCAACAGCCCTCTTCTGTGTAAGCAACAACTTTGTTCTGAAGTCAGAGGGAGCATCTCATCTTTTTCTCATCTCCTCAAACATTTGTTGCTGCTTCATAGGGGTGGGGGAAAAAATTGATTCAGGTTTGTTATTTATTGCTGTTTTTTTGCGCCAATTCTTAAAACCGATTCTTTTACCAAGAATCGATTTTTGATTCAACTCAATGTTTTGTATTTATGCGGTACCGCCGACGCCAACTACATCAAATCCGTTTCCAGCAAAATGTTATGTTATGTACTTCTTTACAAATGAACTAAATATCAGACTGACTGACTGACATGTGATGTGCATTCTTTTTAGAAAACAATTAGTTTTTAGAAAGTTCTCATTACGTTGTTTCTAAAGGTGAATAATTCAACTTATGTTTTCTTTAAAGAAGAAGAAAAATCGTGATACAAATCGAATTGACACCCATATACAGTTAATTAATTGAATCAGGACAAAAAGCATATTGTCCTAGCCCTGCTGCTTAATGGGAACCTATCCTACTGCACAGGGCTTCATCTTGGTTACCCTGGGAGCAATGTACAAGAGGAGCCTGTTTCTAAACAAGCAGCGAAGTAATTTAATCACTGACCTCCAAAATCATAAATTTAAATTATGAATTTATTGTGTGTATTGCATCTGATTTCAATACCCATTGCTTTGGGCAATTTATGTGAATGTTTAAACATATGCTGCATTCTCAGACAATAACTACTTATCAGAGTACCTTGGTTTTCAAAGGGAATGCATGTTTTTGTTTTTACTTGTTGTTTTTAAAAAAGTTATTAATTATGTCCACTTTTAGTAGGGGAGGACAGTAATGGTTGTAACAAAGGGATAGTTGTAACAGCATCACTTTCACCAATAAGGGATAACGTAATCGTCATGTGATACATTTTATGTACAACCACTCACTCTCTGATCTTGCATGTGAATTTGTACGGCTGTGAGAAGAAGTGTGCTGATTGTACAGCCAAAACATCAGTCTATAAGTCTATATTTTGATTAATACTGATACCGTTGAAGTTTGAATTAGGTAAGAGAGTAGCTTCTTAAAATGTGAGTCATTTCATCTATGCTAATTACAAACCACCATGCTAACATAGCTAGCTAAACATTGGCTGATGGAGGTGGGGATGGTGGTAACACCATGTAAGAATATGCATGTTTGTTGTTTTACTAATTGTCAAACATCTTCCTGTGATTTTACGTGGACTCTGAGCTACTCTGACCTCTTCCTGAAGGTTCTCAATTGTATGTGTGACATTCATAGGTATTGTCAGAATAGTCCTTTAAAGAAGCTCTTCTAATATTAGGATCCACACCACACTGACACTATACTTCATTTTGCCATCAGTGCTGAGTTATTTTTGTTGTTAGTTAAGCACATGAAGATGCTTCAGTGTTGGCACATGGACAAAAAATGTAAATGAAATATTCATGTAGAAGAATCAGACTGAAGTTTAAGCCGGCTTAGCACAGTTGTGCATTGAGGCTATCTTTGAAGAGACGAGAAGGAGATAAGAGGGAGATGAGAATACAGAGTTGGAGAGACGGGGAAGATGTAAAGACGATAATAAAGGAGAGCAAAAGGATGATTATGGAAATTGATGGGGGTCATCATAGAGAGTGGATGGAGTGGCAGAAGTGGATACGAGTTTGGAGTTCCTGAAGAGATCACAGAGACCAAAGCCATCACAGACAGTTTTACAGGCATACGCTGCAGCTAGAAGGCAGTGCCCAAAAGAATTCATGCACAGCCACCACACATTACATACACACAAGCAACAGATACAATACATGTAAACACATGTAATCCTACACACACACGAGCACATGCATTACGATGAATACATATTTATGTAGCACACACACAGTTCCTCGATCATTCATCAAGGCCTGCTCGTGCCACAATGAGCACTCTACCCCTTCACCCTTTACCCTCCACCTCTACCACAATTTGGAATGGATGACCTTTAAGACAAATAGAAATGCAGGCTGTGAAGATTGCTTCAATCTCATCCATTGCCAAAAGGCCAAGCCCAGATGAAAGCCTGCCAAAATGAGTGCTGTTGCCAGCCAAGGCAGCTTTGCTTTCCTCCATCTCTAGAGGCTGACTTGAATGTTTCTGTTTGCTTTGTCTTTCTTCTCTGTTTTTTTCCTCTCTAGAACATTACAGACTTGCCAAGTTTATGCTTGACATTCTTAGGTGTCTACGCGTCTTTACTCTGCCAAAGGCCAATCGTGCAAATGCTTAAGATGCCTGGCATGAAACACTCTTTGCACCTCTGTCATCTCCCTCTCTGCTGTGACTGCATGTGTAAGATAGTAAGAAAGTGCAAGAGAGAAAAATAGATGTGTCACAAGTGGTCAACAACATTCTAATAATTATGCAAATCTATACACACTTTTTTTCCTAAACTGATGTCATTGAAAATAATGCAATTGGACTGCTCCAAACAGCTATCATTTAAGTGCAGTGTTGACTGGCTTTAGTAATTTGTCTCAAAATGCACAATAATCTCAATAAGTTAATTGCACACATTGTTATGTGAGAATGTAAAACAATGCAAATAATCCCTTCTCTGATAAAAGAAAAGTTTCTGTATGTTTTTTTTAACTGAAGTCCCATAAAATGCAGATGGTAGGCTAAGTGCACAATGAGAAGAAGCCCAGTGCTGTAAACTGTTTTCTAAGGCACCGACTGCAGTGTGAAGGGTGCCTGAGAAGTAGGCACATCATGTTCCCAGATTCTTGACATCCTTGCAATGCACAGCCCTGAAAGCTGTGCAACAGAAGCAGAAAAGCAATCAAATGAGAATTTTAGATCCATGTTTTATCTACACCCACTTTTTCCCATTGAGAGCCATTAGTGGGGGGTGGGGCTTTTCCCAGCCTGAAATCGGTGGAAGGCAGAAAACCATTGATTGCCAACCACATTGATTGCCAATCCCTCAGGGATGACATGCAGAGTCAAACAAATTCACACACCTATAGAGTGTTCACCAGCATCTTGTCTTATACTATACACAGACCATGAGTTTATTGTTTTTTTTTGCTAAGTTGTCATTTACTTTACTTGGCATTACTCCCCTCTAATTACCTAGAGTCTGTCGGTGGGATCCAACGTAACAGAATGATTATCCGGTGCCTGGGGAACACCACTGCGCACACCAATATGCACTGCAATCATTAACAGAATGAAAGCACTTAAAGAAAAGCACTAAAAACCCCAATGAGGTGCGGCATCCAGCTTTTACATACTATTTATTTACCTGTGGCCCACAGAGAGTTAGACTCTCTAAAACGATGCACAGCATGGTAATAATTGTCAAGGTCAAGGATCGTGTCTCATTAAAGAATTCCTTGTTTCTAGAGGGTTTCTAGAACAACAAAAAATGACAACAGAGTTTACTGACATCTTGAGTCTTGCTGATGATTCAGAGAATGAAAGACACAACACAAACACATGAGCGATGATCCGAGTTAGCTTCTACTTGATTAGGCGGGGTCTTTGCACGGGGTTACCTGTGTGGCCTCATCACTGACACACTATTTCACACTGAGCATGGCTCATTTCTCCAACAGTCAACACAGAGGCAGTTAATGTGAACATGACCCACATAGACCCAGGCTACACATGTGAAAGATACTAGGCAACGGCACAACATCTTAATCTTGACTTTGATGGAAGATGTGCTGGCATGGGATCGGCCAGGGGTTTCACCTTGTGTGATAGGACTGTTAATCTTAATAGTATAATCATGTCATGGGTTAGCCACTGATCACCTATAGCGTCCTACTATGTCACTATTTAGCTGTTCACATGCACCATGCACAGCCGGGCTCAGAATCCTTCTTTAAAGAAAATTACTTGTTGTAATATAATGTTAAATACTATGACAAATTCCTATATTTTGAAACAGAATGCGGCGTGATCTATCATCCCGGAGATCAGAGAGCTTTTGCTCAATTTATGAGGCTGCATCTGCCTCAGGATGCTATTGCAGTCATCTGTCATTTCCCAAAGCATGTGAAAAGCTATTTCACTCTAAGACAGTCTTGATTGAAAATTTCTTTTCATTTTGCATTTTAATACAAAAACACTTTCATCTTCCGCAACTCCAACAAGGGAAACAAAGTAATCAATGCAAAAATCTTCTCTTGTCAAAGCTTGTTTTTGGACTGTATAAATAAGAAACGATTGACAAAAGTGATTTTCAGAATAGTCTGATCTTTGCATCTTCATCTTACCCGAAATCATAAAACGTAATGAGTCTAAAGTTCTGATTTTCAATCAGGCTTTTAATCACAATCATTATGCCATGGAATTATACAATAATTATGCAATTATGGAACTGAAAAGAGAATCATCTTGCATCCGAGCGCAAAGCAGGCCATGATATAAATAAGATAGAAACTGTTGTCTGGGAAACACTTTCAAAAACATATTAGCATAGAAAATTGCCTGTGAACATTCACAGTTCAAAACACATTCATCAAGAGTGATTCTGACCTGTCGACACAGAGTGCCCACAGTGATGCTTCAAATTCTATTGGCATGCTGCATAAAAAGTTTTCTAAGACAGTTTCAATTTATAGAGGTAGAACAAGAGAGATTGGGGAAAATACGGAGGAATGTGGTGCTAACTTGAGCTCAACAGAGATATCAACTGTCTGCAGGCAGAATGTCAGATTTTCAAAAGTTGGCATGCATTTCTTCCTCTTCAGAATAAAAGCTGCCTTATCAACATTTCCATGGCTTTGGTATGGTTCGAACAGCCTCTGCATGATGTCTTTGGAGTGGGCTTGCCATTGAGATATGAGAAATGCAGTGTGTAGAAAACAGTTGAACTTGGTCTTGCGTTATCCCCATGGGAGAGACATTTTTTTTACTCATGTGTTAAAAATTGAAGCATGCTTCCCAGTTTCCCCCGACTGCCATAGCTTGACAAACGACCCTTCTTTCACTTTTTCCTGCGTAGCCTACGTGGGCTGTCTCAATTCAGAAGACAACCAATTTATGTGATACGGCTTCAATGACAGCCCTGAAACCTCTGCAGCAAAATTAGGGCAGCAGCTTTCAAAACAAGAGGAGCCAACACGAGGTGCCTGCTGACATTATTCTTCTGTGGTCACAAAGTTTGTCTCTTCAATTCTTTTAAAGTTTACACAGAGATCACACATGTATAAAGACGCCTGTCATACGTGTTTCTCACAACGATGGACATATTGACTGAATTAAAGCAGCTTCTAACTGCATTTTCCTCTTTTGACCTTGAAGTTATGTGTAACTTTAGGTTTTAGTGAAGCTTTTGTATTATAAGAAGACCTTATTAACGCTTTGTTTTTTTTGTTTTATTGCCCTTTTATATACAATGTTCAAAACATTTCATTAAAGGCCAACTCTAGTCTATTTTCGAACCAAGGAGCACTCTGTGAAGGTGGTTCAATACCAAGTGGCCCCTTGGTCAGGACTATGCATCTCTGTGCTCAGCCCCGTGTCCAATCAATTCTCCTCCTGGTTGTCCTCGATCGGTCATCTAACAGAACCCAATTCACGCCTCCAAAATAAAGTTGAACTTAGCAGGACTAGCCAATGAATATGAGGTAAGGTGAAGGGGGGTGCAGGATGGTCGAAAGGAACAGGGGGAGAGACCCAGAGAGATAGATAGATAGATAGATAGATAGATAGATAGATAGATAGATAGATAGATAGATAATGTTTTTATTCTCACATAACTGTACATACAAATGGCATATATGAATTTTTTTTCCTTCCACTCATTCATTCCATGATTACTTAATTTAACTAATAACCAAAGTTTAAAAAAAATAACTAAATAAAAAGGCAGTGTTATTTTAACATTTCAATATGACAGCAAAAACACCTTTAATCTTATTGTTGCATTCAATTATGTTAAATGGCAGCATGTGAAAAAAGTTATTGCATGTTCAAGAAAAATAGATTCTGTTGTAAAATACACTGTTATAATAAATACTGTTATAACAGACAGTGTTACAATAGATACTGTTATGATATTCTGTATACTATAATAATAGACAGGGTTACAATAGATACTGTTATAATAGACAGTGTTATAATAGACAGTGTTCTAATAGATACTGTTTTTATGCACTGTTATAATAGACACTATTATAATAGATACTGTTATAATGAATACTGTTACAATTGATACTGTTATAACAAATACTGTTGTGAAGGACACAGTAAACACATTTCAACATCAAGCAAAGGTTCGACCGATATTTGTTGTACTGTGGAGATGTCAGGCTAGCTGTTTCCCCGTTTCCACTCATTAATGCTAAGCTAAGCTAACTTCCTCCTTGTTTTAGCTTTATATTTAATGGACAACCATAAGAATGGTGTCAATCTTCTCATGTAACTCTTGGCAAGAAAGAAATTAACTTACCGGTATTTCCCAAAATGTTAATGTATTCCTTTAAAAAACCAAGAGGGGAATAGACTGTTGTTACACAACATTTTGAGTTCTCTAAGCAGGATAAGCACGGGTGTCAATAGTATCATAAACTCTATCCTGTTAGGTGTAACATGCCGTGCCAACATATAACGTTGAGGAAGGTTAAGGAAAGGCATTCGTTTTATGTCTTCCATTGACTTTGGTTGACCTTTGAGGAAAACATTCTCTAAACCCCTTAATACTGAGCTCCCTATGAAGTCCAAAGAGGTTTGGCAACATTGCCACAACAGCAATGGCTGGAGATTAACATCATCACATCAGCCTCCCTGCAGTCTCTAACAAACATTAACAGGACAGCAATCAGTAAATTATTCCTAAACAGACAAATTTATTTGGAACACAGATTAAAGGATAAACCGTGCCAAATTGGTCCCAAATCATCATCTCACCCTGCATGCAACTAGGCATGATTGATGTAGGAAATTAAGTCACATGGCATTGCTCTTGTGGTCTCAAATGATAAAATCATTCCCGCTTGTTTTAAGATGGGATATCGCAAAAAAACTGCCAAGCAGAGGTCTCGTTTCATGTCAGCAAACAACTCTCTAAATTCATTTTCCCAAGACAAACACCTTCAGATCAAAAATACTGCCATTTTAAGTATGAAGCACTACAAGTGGCTCAATATCTCAGAGCGAAGACACAATAGTTTACGGGCAAACAGAAATTAAATAAATAGTGGAACCATTGAATGTACTGCCATCAGATAAAAATGTCTAAGAGGACAGCAGGGGTAATAGCTCCTTATACACCAGTCTCATCTCTCCCACTCTGGGCCTGGGTTGCCTGCTGCTCTTATCTTAACAGGCACATCATCCTCTGGACAATTGCTGCATGCAATTGTGGCTCAGGGCCTTTAGGTTTGTGACTCCTGCTGCTGCAACTATCACCGCCAATAGCAAAGCTGCACACACCAAATCGCTGCTTTGAAATATGTCAAGCAAACATCTAAATCATATGAGTATTTGTAATACAAAAAAAAAGATCAGTAAACGACTGGGATGACTGGGGAAATGGCCTCTGGTGTTAACTGGACCTGCAGAGCTGAGAGATTAGGTGAAATCGGAGCAATTTGTCTCCCTTGTCATCTCCTTACAGAAGCTCAACATTTTGTTTATAGCTCTCACCAACCAACGCACTCCTCAGCAACTTTGATTGATGTATGAGGTGTCTCCATGGCAACCAGCATGTGGGAATGATAAGTGACTTTGGCAGAAGAGTATCTCCTTCTGGATTATTAAGACCACCTAAGGGTTGATTGAGCCTCTTTGTGTATCCTGCATGTAAGCGCTGACGAGCTGCTGTCACCTCCCACTCAAAGTGTTAATCTGATTAAGAAGTGCCATTGAGCAAGAATGCATGTGAATCTGCATGTATGGAGTTTAACCAGTAGCTACTTATGGAGGGCTGTACACTGGTGTCTTGGTCTTATACTCTGATGCGATGTGACAGGCCGGAGAGGGAAAATGCTGTGAGATATTAAGAGAGAGATTCAACAGAGTGAGAGAATCAAATGGAGAAATATTTGTGAAGTTATGCTCACTAACACCAGCGGTTTAAATGCAATAAGGCCCCACAAATATACAAAATGACTCCAGTATTTGATGACTGGTTAGCACCACTGAGTATGGCTCTAAGTAATGGATCCTTCATTTTCCAGTGCACTGCTTCTATTTTTTTCTACTGTCAAAGCACAAATGTTAGCTCACTGGATCCCTGCACCCAGTTGGCTCCAGAAGACACAAATGATGGCTTTGGATGCAGTATCCAGTAGAACCACTACGCCCTCTACTGGTCAAAAGACAAAACGCAGGTGTTAGGCATATTCAAGGCCATATCATACTGTACTGTAGTGTTGCCTGCAATAAAGTAAATAAGTGTGCACAAGCTCCCATGTTGCCTTAATCAAAACACAAACTAGGATGGTATCCCAGACAGGAGTATTTGGAACAGTTAACTGCAAAAGTTGTATAAAACAAACAAAAAAACTGAAAGACCTTCAACTTCACCTTATTATGACCTCAATTGCTGAATCTAAAATTGAGTGAATTCATTTGCAATGTACAATACAATACAATTAGTGTTGACTTCATGTGCAATTTGATTCCTGTTAAATTTTTTAACACTCGTTCCACACCGGTCCTGACTGTGGAGTGGTTTTCTAGAAGATAAGCGCTCTGTGGCTCTAAAAATAGAGACTTATTCTCTTACTGACACCAATATGTTCCGGAGGCATTTAGAGACATTCATTTCTTCAATGTGTATCTCCCCTCTGAGAACCTGACCCCTATGCTGCGGGAAAATTGGCATCATTTGATTGTGAGAAATGTTACTCTTGTCGCTGTGAAATAATAAATCATTCATCATCAGCATGTATATCCAGGAGCGGTGTCCAATTTATCCATAGTGCAGCCCACACCGAGTGTGTCTGTAGCATAGTTTATGTATATTGAGCAGGTAAACTGTAGGAAGGGCAATGGAAACCACCATATGAAACAACAAGCAGCCCACTGGAGCGGACCAATCACTTTTCATACGGTTCCTAAGTGCATTGGTTCAGCAGTTCATGCATTTTCAGGGGTGCTGCTTCACGACTGCAGCTTGGGCTAATTTGTTTTGAATAATTGAAAGGCAGTATTTGACATTACAGAATGAGTCTTGTAGGGAGACATGATCACATAGCATCTGGCTTGACAAAAGAGAGTTATATTACATGTAACACAGACATGCTGACCTGACCACATACATACTACATACAGGAGCTTTTTTACCACCATTGCAAGATAGATTCTGGGAGCCAGTGGATGAATTAAAAGCAGCTGCCTGCTAGATTCAGACCGACAGGCTGAGACACAAGCAAACAGTGGCACAGACAGGTAGACACATATTCCAGTCTGAGTCAGCTGTGGGCTCAGGATGAAAGGTCTATTGGCAAAATACACTGTAGACACACTCAATGCCAAACACTGGGTGAACCCCATCTAGCACAAACACACAATGGTCTGTCAACCAAAAGAGAATTGCCACCATGAGCTTGCAAATGTCTTGTTTATGTAGTGTATAATGGAATATGCAAGTTTAAATGCCAGAATGAGGCATGCACATACGACTCGCACCGATATGATTTAAGTGTGCCAAGACTGAGACATCGACTTCCTGTTCCTAGCCTGAGAGCAACGTATGGGATATCCATGATTTTAGTGAGCTTGTCTTCTTGCAGAGGCCGAGGTTTCAGGTAATAAATTAGCTAATATCGCTCCATACTAAAAGCATATTTTCAGTGCATGAGGTGTACTTTTGTAACGTATAACAATGACGGCACTATTAGCAACATTAACAGGGAGTCATTTGATTTAATGTTAGAGATTTCAAACATTACATAACGGTAAAGTATAAAATGGTGCCAATCATCTCATGTAACATCCTTAGAAGAATAATCATAATTGGCACCAAAGTTCAAAGTATAAAGCAATAGGATAGCTAGAAAAACACAAAGATTGACACATTGAGGACTGTAACAATTTTAATTATGGCTTTTATAAAAACATTGCTTCGATATAGATCTTTTCTGACTGCTGGATCAGAATTCCCTTTATGTAACAAAATGTATAGTTCAGCTGTTATAAGCAAATACACAGCCAGCGGGCTGGAACTTCCTGTTCCACACAGAGACACACACAGAGACACACACACACTCACACACACACGTATGATATCAACTTTCCCCTGTGAATTATTGCATTTGATTTGTTTTCCATTTCACGCACAAGAAATTATACTTGCACCCTGACTCCAGTCATGCAGAATTATATGCCACCTAGGAAAATATTTAGGTATGCGGTCATATAAACTATAAGGGGGATAGTGTTATTAACTGTCTTAATATATTACATTACTCCCTTTTATTCTCTTTTCTAAACATGTGCTGTCCCTTTATTTCCTATAGCTGACATGTATTGTCAGAACAAAAAAGACAGACTGAAAATATAACATTTGGTGTGCATAGATATTGATAAAGTGCAAATAGTATTTGGTTAAAAAAGCTTTATAATGTAAATTCCCTGTTTGTGTGTGACTTGATTCGGTCTTTGAAAGAAAACGAATCAAGTCGGTCCCTGGTGTTTATATGTATGCTTTGGTCCTGATCTGTACATGGAAGTCCATCTCTGGTATCAGTTCATCTACTTGATTTACCAGTTTGCTACTCTGTCACACATTTCTGACAAACCCATAGCAAACACTGCATCCACTGGAATTTCTTTCTTTCCCAGCTGCTTGGTTGTACTTTCTCTGCCGCCCTGGTAGGGGCACTGTTTCTGTTGAGGGCTACTTCTCATCCACCATTAAGATTTCATCAGGGATCTTCTCCTCTGAGTCAGAGCGATCAGACAGCTTGTCCAGGTACTCGATGTCGTCGAAGCGCTCGGCAACACACTGGGCTGTCAGACGGGCCTCCGGGTCGTGGTCCCAGCACTCGTCTATGGAGGCGCACACCATCTGGATGCCCTGCACGGTGAGGCAGTGGAGCACAGATATAATCAGTCAATACTACAAATTTAGGAAAAGTCTGACTGAGACAGAACATCATCAGCTAAAGCTGAAACTACAAATTTAATGTGTGTTTCCATCTGTGTGTGTACAATTAATGCTGTCTGATACAAAAGTCCTGCAATGAATCCTCCTTTTATCAAAGTGAGGATGCACATGTTGTATCACAATATAAAACTACAGTAGTACGAAACTAAGCTTACAGTTTTTTTCAACTGCTAAACCACTGTGGGCACGACTGAAGTCACATGTGCAAAACTCTAACTACAGTCTGCACAGCAACAGTTGGACATGTGGACTAAACTATAGCTTGATTTTCATTGCTTGAACACAGTTTTCAAAACCCTACACACTTGTCTCATGACTTTAACCACAGCGTGCGCAACACTGTGGACTTACAGCACTTGGTTCAGATGCTGCCACACTGCTGTCACAACTGTTGACCACACATCCAAATCAGAATAAATTTCAGTCTGGTGCTTATCAAACAATGTTGATTTGCAATTGCAATTTTAGCTGAATGCCTAAGCAGGTGTCTTGTTTCAGACTAGTGAGTGACCATAAATGGTATCTATATAGAGAAAGCTCACAAAGCCTTATCTTTAAGACACATCACCAAAAAGAATGAAACAATTCTACACTGTTCTGTTTGAGAGAAACCTGTAAAAGGGCAAAGATACCAACACGTCCAGGTAAGATGTCTGGGGTTATATACACAGCTATTAGAAAAATGGGAAAAACTCAATATCTTTACTATAGCAAACCTGCGTTCTTACGGTTATTCAAAAAGTAATGGCTGTGAAAGCAACGGAAACATTACATTCCAATGTGATGAATCTTGCCGCATGATGCTGGAGAGAGGCAGGATTAGTCACACTATTCTTTGGTATTATTTTGTACCTTTAGTTTTTTTCCAGTAATTCCGTAAATTACTAGACACGAAATACTATATGAAGCAAAGTGCTGATTTTCATTCCTTCTTCTTTACCTTATGTAAACATTATTGTGTTAAATAAAATCTATATATGTTTTCTTTGAAGAAACTTTTGAGTAGTGTGAAGTCACTCAAATTGTTCAAAATGTGAAGATGAGAAAGTTAGAATTTTTGGTATTGGTGATGGATGCTAATGTTTTTACTATGTGTGTTCTCAGTGACAGTGTGTGTTATCTCAGTGAGGATTGTACAGTGTTTGCTGAACTGAGCCGGGTTTTTGAGACATGTGTTCAGAGTTTTGTTGCAGGTGATGTGAACTTTTTAGCTCAGGTGACTGTTGGCAGTGCAGACTGTAGTTAGTGTTTAGCACATGTAGCTTCAGTTGTGTAACTGTTAAGTTGCCCTGTGAAGTTTTCTTGTAAATAAACAAAATTTGTTTACACAAAAACACATTGTTTGTGTCCTTGAGTTCTCACAAAAGTGGTGAGTGCATTTCCTTCCACATAGAACATTTACAAAGCCTAATCTTTAAGTATTTTAAATTGTGCAATGTTTTGCATCAAGCGTTTATTAGCTTCAAGTAGGCTTCTTCCTCCCTGCTGTGTGAAACCATTGGCAGGACTTTGTATTGTGTCAACCACGTGCACGTGCATCCTCACGCGCAAACAAACGGGGAACAACTGATGAAAAACTGTTCCATAGCGCTGCTAGATGCCAAAAACTCCACAGGGTACTCCATTGAACAGAAAAAAAGGCGCTGCTCTGGCACAATTTTCAAGATATGTACTGTACCTTAACTTACCATTGCAATGATAACCATATACGTTTATGATCCCCATTTGCTCATATTAGTCTACACACACCATTCATAATTAGAAAAGTACTGCTAAGACTTGGATGTTTTACCACAGAAAATGCAGGCGGAAGATTCAGGCACAATGGCATGGAAGTATTACTAACAAATATAAATCAATTTAACTTTGTTCTGTGATATGATGTCACCAGCCAGGTAAATGTCTAAAAACATCTAACAGCTTGAAACAGACACGCAGATGATTTAGTTTGTGTACAGATTCATTTATAAACACAAGGACGTACTGGATAACACTTTTTTATTATTGAGACAAGGGATCAACATGTCTTTGTCCTGTAACAGTAAATACTGTCCAAAGAACAACAGGATGACTCTCTGCGGTTGTTTCCTTGGAGGTCAAAATTTCATCTCCAACACGGCTTTTGTGCGAAGGGGACTTTTCGTTCCTAGTTACGTTCCTGAAACAGTTTGGTTAGGAAGTTTTATATTATGCTTTTTATAGGTTGTCCAGCCGGACTTTATTAATTTATTGTTCATATTTAATTTTAGCCGATTTAGTGCACATAAAGTAACACATAAAGATAGCACAGACATTTATCAACATCAATGTAAATGTACCAAGGTTAGCTCAACAGCTAATTTGCAAATCATTTTCATAATGAGTTTACGGTCTTAATAGCCAGCTTTAACTCTTTTTAAGAATGATGTGCATTTTTGGTCTCGTTGATTTTAAAATTAGTTGATTTCAGCCATGAAGCTGGGTGTATTTTAGGGCATGACTAAAATGTGATTGCCAGTAAAAGTGTGTAACGGCTAACTCGACAAATCATAGCAGATCTCCACAAACCAATGAGTGACCAGTGACAAACCAATCTGTTCAGAGCACAAAGACACTCTTTAGAACATGCCCCCACGACTGCTGTTTTAGCTAAGTGGGAGCTCTAGACGTAGCTGCAGCAACTCCAGTTTGACAAACTGAAAATGAAATCTGCAGCTTCACAGCAGCAGTTTGTCATAGACAGCGTGTGTGTATGTGTGCTTCTTACTGGGTGGTTGATCCAGCTGTCAAGGATCTCAGGTCTTCCTTTGTCTCGGAGAACACTGTCCTTCATGCTCTCTACACACGGGTGTTCTCTCAGGTTCCCAAAGGGTGGCTCGTACTCTTTCACCTCTACACAGACACAGACACACACACACACACACACACACAATAGGTACAGAAATATTAGCATGTGAGTTGCGGTTGTTCATACACTTTGAAAGAGATTCCCATCTACTGAATGATGCAGCTGTTGAAGAGAGAGACGATATCAGATGGTCGTGGCCCACAGCATACACATCAACAACACCTCTCAAAGGATTCACTGTGCGCTCTAAATTAAAACTGCAGGTTGCAAACTTGAAATAGCACTGAAGCAGCACAAACAACTAAAGAATCCTCTGCTGCCGACAGAGGGGCTGAGGGGGAGATTTGCTGAAGAAACACACTTATTATTATCAAATTTTTACCCTCAGCGTCAATGTGCTGAAAGTATCTCACCAACGCAGCCCTGGCTTCTCTTACACAACAAAATCCAGTGTGCTTGTCAAAAGCAATTTACTAGTTGAGTTTACTCAGAGCAAGATTTCAAAAGACTGGTGTGAAGTATATAGCCTGGAAATGGTGAGTCAAGAGTTTCCAAAGACAACTTATTTTTACATGAATTTATGTATCCTTGGAGTAAAACAACAATTCTAATTCCAATTTGCTTTGAAGAGTACAGGGCTTGTTTAAAGAAAATCAATAGTTTTAGAGAATCCGAAGAGCTAAGAAAAGCCTGATGAGGCACATGACTGTCAAGAATGTTGTAGTGAATAGTTCAAGTGGATTTTCAACAATGCAAAAAATCAGCAGAACATGATAAAGGCAGAGAACGCCTTAACAAAGACAAAAGACTAAAGTTCTTCAAACAGCACACACAGATTACCCAATTGCTGAATTGTTTATTTCAGGCTGCTGCGAAAACCTTAAATTGACCGTTGGCAGTTGTTGAAAACAATGATCCCTCTCATATGTTGCAAGCACTGTGTCAGGATGGATACCATTTATAATTCCCTTATTAAAAAAAGACAGCTATGTACTTCTAGAGTACATATTACTACCAGCATACTACATATTACTACCAGCTTAAACCTAACAGTGACATGAGTCAAACATAGTTATTGCACAATAAAGTTGAATAATGACTGAATTTTCTAAAGAAGTGAGAAACGTATCATAACTATTGACTTAATGCTGATGGGAATCAAAAAACAAAGACAGAGTAACATATACAGTGGTGCTAGAAAGTTTGGGCACCCCAGGTAAAACATTTGTATTAATGTGCACAAAGAAGCCAAGAAAACATCGACAAATTTCCAAAAGGCATCAAATGACAGATTAGACATTAGCCTTCACAATCTCCTGACTTCAACACTAATTGAGATCTACGGATAGACCTTAAAAGAGCAGTGTGTGACAGGAAGCCGAGAAATCTCAAAGAACTGGAAGACTTTTGGAAGGACGAATGGACGAAGATACCTCAAACCAGAATCAAAAGACTCTTGGCGGGCTATGTGAAGCGTTTCCAAGCTGTGATACTTGCCAAAGAAGGCAGTACAAGGTATTAACTCTGCAGGGTGCCCAAACATTTGCAGATGCCATCTTTTTGTTTTCTTTTATTTTGAAAGTGTAAATGATGGAGAAAAAAATCTAACTTTTTGAGACATATTATACCATTGTCTAATCTGTCATTTGATGCCTTTTGGAGATTTTTCCATCTTTATGCACATTAATACAAACTTTTAGCTGGGGTGGCCAAACTTTCGAGCCCCACTGTAGAAAGATACATCTTACAACAATGTTGTAGCTGCTATCTAGTGTCATAAAACAAGTTATAGAATAGGCAATATAGGCATATAGCAGATTAACTGCTTGTGATTAGTCCACTGCAGTTGGTAGTATTAGTCAGTATTTGGGTACTGCATCTTCATTTTCTTGTAGTATAACCGGTTTATGTTGTTTCTTTAGTTAGCTTTTCGTTTTTCTAAAGACCTTTTTTCTAAATGTTTTTGCAGACGCCTATATAGCATGCAGTCCCAGTCACTGATGGAATGCGCAATTAGCTTGTTCTATAAAACAGTATATCTGGCTCTATATACACACATGCTGCAAAACATTAACTGAATGAAAGGCACATTGCAGATTCATCCTGCATTGTCCCGTATGTAAATCTGTCACCCTGAGTTTACATCACTGGAACAAAGCCAGCTCTGGAGGCCAACATGTTGTTCCTGCAATTGAACTGACACATCTTGTATACAGACTATTATATTTGCTAAAATGTAATGAATGAAAATAATCTTCAACTATCCGCTTAAGTGCTGATTGGAATAGACCATCCATTTCTTTGTACACCTCTTGTAGGATGAAATGAAGGTCTCATTTCACTCTGTCAAAACTTTACTTTTAAAAACAAGCTCACTGGAAGTTATAATGCCCGCAAACAGGGATTGGTGGTTTCTGGGGCACAGACTAGAGAAACAGAGGACTTTTTCAGAGGTTGAAACTTCCTTTTTCATTTTCTTTTCCTCTGGTTTGGCATTAAAGCTTAAACATGTCCACACCCAACCCTCAGTCAATATAAAAAAAAAGGAGACAGTTGCTTATTTTTGTTGTGACAGGTCCAAGGGAGTGTATAACTGTTCTGAACTGCAAATCCACTTTGTAAACTTTTAGGCAAACATGTTTATGTGTTCAACTCCAAACAATGGGTCCAAAATATATGAATCATACTACTGAGCACTTTGCAGTGTAAACAAAAGTGTGTATTCCAGGATGGAAAGATTGGCCAACCCTGCTCTAAAAGGGAAAGATGTTTTTTTTCAAGCCAACCTGAAATTAAACTCTGAACGAGCAAAAGCTATTGAAAACACAACACAGGGCAAGCGAGGAGTGCTGTGGTTTGCAAAAGTCACACACTGCATATTGACGAGATTTCTGCAAAGCAATATGACAAGTTTAGCACAGCAACAATGAGGAACTTACACTATGTCTTCTACAACAGCTGACATGATGTGATGTGAATTTGTGCAAAGCAAGCACATATTTGATCCTTCATGTCTTTTTTCCATGCAAGTTGTCAACCATGCCAGAGAATTTGTTGCCAAAAGAAACTAAGTTGAATCCCACATTGCAGACTAGGGATACTTCTCAATGAAGGTCACCCTTCAGATGCTTTGTGATATACATCAAGACAGAAACACCATGTTTCCACAGCTAATCACTATATGGCCTCTTTCATGTGTAACAGGGAATGACCACATGCCGCGCTGATGTTGTTTTGTAATTGCCCAAGCACATAGACGTACAGCATATGTTTAGATATTAATAGTCAAACTGCACTAGCGTGCCAAACAGGATCGAAAAAAGAAAAGAGAAACACAAACCATTAAATTGATACAGCAAAGTGGAGAGAGAGCATAATCTAAACCAGCATCTGATATTTTGTTTCAAATTCTTGTGCTGCTGCCCTTCCAAGTTAACATCACATAAATTTTGGAAAAACACAGATCCACACAGAGTTTCAACATGTGCTTGGAAATAAATTAGTAATGTGATCACAAAAACATTGTTTCCCGAAATGAGTATGAGTCGGCAACAACAACCACTCGACTAATCCACTCCCGGCCGCCTCTGCTGGTTTTCATTAGGCTGCGGTGGCTGGGACACTTGTTTTGTGTTTCTCACAGGTTGTTAAAGTCATTTAGTACAGATGTATACATGAGCATTACACGTTAGCAGAGCTTACGTTTGTACATATGGCACTGACTTAGCCTGGAGGCTTACCCTACCATTAACTATAGCCGATACACGCCACTAACCTTTACCTTACCATTATTAAAGAAGACCAAAAGACTATTTCAGTTCACGCAGGATGAAACTTCAAGAATCAAATTGGCCACACTTAATTTTTCCCTAATACATCCACAATCATTCATCTCTCACACACACACACACACAGACACACACAGAGACACACACACACACACACAATGTTCTGACATCTGGAGAGCAGCTGCCCTAACCTCTCCTCCTCTTCAGTCTAGCCCAATCTCTCCCTCTGGGGACTAAAGGCATTTCTCCGTCTGCAGCTCCACATTCTACGCCACTCCACTATTATCCCCATACGTAGCCCCACCCGCCTGTGAACGCCCTCACAGTCTTTCCAAGCCCTAAATCTGGACCAGCTAAATTATACAGGAGAGACATTTTAGGGAACATAGACAAAAAAAAAAAAAAGTCTGAGCCTTCAATCCAGCTTTTTCTTCTCTCAGAGGTGTGTTGATCTCTCAGTTTCCCTCTTACTCTAACTCTTCCTTGGTCTTCATAGTCTTGGAAGATAAAGAAAGCAAAGTGAAGGCTCATGACTCATGGCTGGCTGACTGGCGCTGTCAACATGCAGCTGTGTTCTTCTCACTTGGCTTATATAAGATTAGACCACAGCCCCAGGAACAGTGACAGAGTGGCTGCCTGCCACTGAGAAGCACAATGCTGATCAGACATCAGTCTTTCACAAACACAGGCGGGTGGCATCAGAAATGAGAGAAAACCAGGGCTTCACCTCAGCCTTTATAATGATGCCCTGGGATGTGTCACTCTAAATTTCTGTGCATGTCCACACATGTTCATATTTTGTCTCAAAGGAGGTGAGTTTTCAGGGTGTCATTAGTGACTCACCAACCTCGAGGGACAAAAGAGGCCAGCAGCGTGAAAGCATGAAACTCTTTTAGTGCACTCTGTAAACATCAGTTTTACTCTCATGGTGCTCCATTTCCAGAATCAATACCGGATCTCTGCCAGCATACAAGACACAAGGAGATTTCTTAGCTGCTAGTGGAGCAAAACCAAATTAGTCTCTCATTTTACTTATTCTTTTCACCTTCCTCAGGGGCTGTCCAGGTAGACGGCTAGCTGTGTTTGTACAACATTTTAACCCTTTCATACATGAGAACTTCTTCTGGGCTTTTGGCCTTAATGAACTACAGATTTCAGCCCTCTGCTTGTCTCGGAGAGATGCCAAGTGTGGGAAAAGTGGATGGAGATGTACAGAAATCTATCTTTTCTATCTTTTGTCTCTATTCTTGTCCAGGGGTGGGACAGGAACCCCTCTGCTTCCCCTCCATCCAGTAAATGTGCACCAGCCTGTCCTCCTTGTCTGTCTGTGTCGGCATGAGTAAAGCTAGACGGCTGTCTACTGTGTTTCTGTGCAGAGGGAGAGTAATTAACTGCTGCTTCACCTGCCTAGGGGTAGGAAGAAAGAGACAGAAAAATGTCAAGAAAGTTTCTGTGCAAGGACATTTAGAAAAATGTGGGTCTAAAATAATGTTTGCTGCCATGTACAGTGTTTTCTATCAATATCTAAATAAATGTAAAGGAAATGAAAGACTCACAACTAAATGAAATGAATGGAGGAAGATGACTGAGATGAATAAAGCTGTTGTCCCTCAAATCCCTCAAGAGGAAACCAAGCAAAGCCACACTGACTTAGCCTGGATTTGTTTAGTCCATCTCTACCAAAATGTATCCTGTCAGGTCCACTCTCAAGAGACAATAGCCGCAAAACATCTTCATATGAAAGGAGACACCCATACTTACAACTTCATACTAAGAACAGCATGTCTTGGGGAATGCGTTCTTTGCATAACAGGAAATAGTCTATTTTCTTTTAAAAGGGCACACATATTCTTGCTGTTGGGAAAGAAAAGCAAAGGGGATTTTGGGTCACTCTGGTTCGTATTTTTCTTCAGAGGACTCTTGGGCAGCCTAGCTGTGCAGTACACTTTAAAGAGGGCCCCCAGGGGTAATTGTGGGGGCAAAACAGGAAAACGGCAAAGTAGAAGTGTTCATGCCCATACCCGGCTTTCAATCATTGCTCTGACACAATGAAGATAGGAGCAGTCACAGAAACAAACTGGACCACAGAGACACTAAAGGGAAGTGAAAACAAACGACATGAAATGCTGCCTTGTGGTTTGCCTTTAGATAATCACCCATTTCTATTATTTGCACATTTCCTGGCCTTGTTTTTGCTACAGAATGACAAACATAAGTAACGGTACATTAGTAATGGGAAAGCTGATCCTTGAGACTTCTACAAGATGGATTGTGTGCTTGAAACTTTTATATCTTTTTACCACAGTGATAAATGGGTCGTGGAAGACACACACATAAGTCCTGTCACACTGTGTCACACACCTAGTAAGTGAACTTGGTGGAGGTGGAGTTGCTCACTGCGCTCCTAATTGGTAAAGCCATCAATGTGCTCATATTCCTTAGAGGTCATGCAAGCTGTGGAGGCAATTTTTCTTTTTAAAGTATTTCTGAGGATATTCACATGGGCCACAAAGGGAAATTCATCAATCAGTGCTTCCATTGATTTCCTTTACACTCGGCTAATCTCTAATTTAAAAAGGAAAGACAGAGTTATGTCTAATATTAACTAAAGGTCACGTGTAATGTTTACTGTGTGTCACCGCTATAGTAGTCTTGTACTGCTAGAACTTCCTCCACAGCACTGCATAGGAGGGTATGACTATTCCACACAGCATTCTGGGTTGAGAGAAAAACGTGTTCTGTTTCATTGGCAATTTCTTTAAAACCAATCAAAGTCATCATGGGCAGCAATAAGCTCTGTGTACGTACAAAAGTTGTATTAGTCGTACAAGAGAAAACTCAGATTGGACAGATATTCTAGCTAGCTGTCTCAATTTACCACTCAGCGATCTGAGGAGCAGTTAACCAGTCCTCATAAGTCCACCGGAGTTTAATATTCACACACACAAAGAAAAAAGAAGGAAACAGACATCGCCGAAAAAACGGGCATCAGGCAGAATTTCCTGCGGCACAGGAGCAATATCTGTAGTGGAACATCAAGGATATAGACTTATGCTATTGTATCATGTTTACGTCAGATGTCCACAAAACACACTCTATCACCATTTACGCAGACAAAATAATGAGGTGGGTGCTGAGGGCAGGAAAGGGGAATAGAATAAAACGAATAGTTCAACATTTTGGGAAATATGCTCATTTGCTTTGCTATTGAGAATTAAAGGAGACAATGACCAGCATTTTATCCTACAATCCTCTGTGTCTGATCATATCTTACCTCCAATTGCGTTACACCTGGAGATCATCTCCCACAGTACAAGAGCCATGGAGTAAACATCAGCCTGTTTGAAAGACTCAATGTTTTCTAGGTTGATTCTAGACTCCAAGACCTCCGGGGCCATGTACCTGGCTGTACCCACCTGAGGGAAAACAGGGTAAAAAACATGTCTACATCATTACAGTCCATAATACTACAGAGGAGTTGTTTAGTTGAAAGAGCCTAGCTGCATAAACCATCTTAGCAGTAAGAATTATTTACCAGCATTAATCAAGTGACAGGTAGTTATTTTGCGCTGTAGTAAGCTGTCACATCCCATTTATCTGAATTAAAAACGTGTTTGATTTCTAAAATAATTGGAAAAACAAAAGGTAGCTCTGAGCTCAACAACACGTTGCTTGTCTTCACATAATTACCACCTTGGAAAATGTGTTCACTGGTGCTTCCACCGAATGCATTAAGGGCATTACAATGCATTAGGTGTGCTGTGCAGTTAAGGGTGAGGCATTTTTATAATGAGTCATTTTCATAACAGAGTCTAATATGACTCTGGCCTATTACATCAGCGTAATGAGTCCATTAAGAATCAATCAAGCCTGTTTTGCTGGGGACTATCATAAAATGTCCACCTCAGAACACTTACAACACTATTTCTATCAGCATTATCCATCTGGGGACAAGATACAGAGGGTGCCAAATATTTAGAGATGGAGTCCCTGTGTGATGAGGATCAGAAATGAAAAGTGTGATTGATAGCACGGCTCTGTTCAAGGTCTGATAAATATCTTCAAAGAAATGTTTAGGCAGGGCCTGTAATGGCCTGTCTGGTGCATTTGCGCCAGAGACTTTCACAAATCTTTGAGCTAGAGTCCAAGTCACATCTTAAGACTCTTATCTAGAGTCCAAGTCACATCTTAAGACTCTTAGCTAGAGTCCAAGTCACATATTAAGACTCTTAGCTAGAGTCCAAGTCACATCTTAAGACTCTTAGCTAGAGTCCAAGTCACATCTCAAGTCTTTGAGCTAGTGCCCAAGTCAAGTCTCTCGTAATTATAATGCGTGTTGTATCACCTGCTGAGTTCAGAAGCAAGCTAACGTTAGATGGCCAATGCTGAGCTAACTGTGTTAGCTATCCTGTCGGTGTGTGTTTTCAGGTGCATTATAAAATTAGATTTAGTGGTTGGGTCAGAATACTTTACACCAAACATTTTGCATTTAGCTCCTCTCTTTAAGATTTGAAAGCCAAAGCTTATGATGAACGGCACAGCCGCTGCTGATGCGGTCAACATGTTTGTTGTTCTCTCTCACGTGTGGCTGCGTACAGATATGTTACACATTGCGTAAGCAGTTTCTAAGTTACGCAGGGAGGGGAATAACATTCAGCTTATCAGACGTTTCCTAAAAATAAAGATTGTTCACAATTCCTGCATCTCGAGTCTGAGTTGAGACTGAAGTCTTAGTGCAACTCGAGTCCCAGTCTCAAATTTAGGTTAGTCTCTCTTGTCTGCGCAAATTATAAAGAGAATATATATATATATATATTTTCATCTCTGAGGACCAAAAGCCAAGCAAAACCCCCAAATTTAGGATTTACCTGCCCACTGTTGGCCAACTCGTCCACAGACAGAGCGTTGTCCAGGCGGAGTGCGAGGCCAAAGTCACACAGGCAGCAGGTCAGGTCGCTTTTCACAAGTATGTTGGAGCTCTTAATGTCCCTGTGCGCAATAGGCACCTTGTAGCGACCGCAGGGGGTGTGGTCACTGTGAAGGTGCGCCACTCCACATGCCAGCGAACCCCCCAGCAGCCACAGGTCGTGCCAGCTGATAATGTGGTGGATCAAGAACTCTTGCAGGTTTCCTCTTGGATGGTAGGCTGTGATCAGCCAGCACTGTCTCTGCACCTTCCTATCCTCTGCTGTCAGGAAGTGAAGCACATTTTCATGTCTCAAGTCAGCGTCTGAGAAAATTTCTTTCTCGTTCTTCCAGGAGGCGTACTCTTCGTACTGGAAAATCTTAATGGCCACTGTCTCAAATCCTTGCTCCTCGCTGACTGAGGAGCCCTGCTTAAGCTTGGCTTTGTAAACTTCTGCAAAGCGTCCTTTTCCAACCTGAACATCCAGTTCAATGGGCAGCAGCTCTGTGTTGTGGTTGAGGTTGTTGGCGTGTGTGGAGCTACTGTCGGAACCTTCGTCGTCTATCATGATGGCGTGAGCATCACTGAAGTCTAGAGGAAGACCCTTCTTGCGCCTGGAGCGGGCTTGCCGCTGGCGATAGACCCGATAACAGTAGAAAGAAGTGATGACCACAACAGCCATAACCAGCAGAGGCACAAGGCTCACTAAGATGACCGCCACCACCTGGGAATCCATGTCTGAGGGAACAAAAGCTAAAAGATTGATATGGTGCTCACATTTATAAAGCTGAGTTGTAAGCTACACTAATGTGTTATATGTTTACATTAGTATTAAAAAAACACTGGTATTGACAAACCGACAGAGCTGCTGGTTGTGTAAATAGGCAACACGTCACCATTTTATTCTTGACCTTCAAAACAGACAGTTTACTAAATAATCTCACCACAAATTGTAAAGTGGCTCATCTGGATCTTTTGATCATATCAAATTATCATCATACATGACACAAACTCTTAAAAAAAATTGTCCTGTTCATCAATTTCATAACCCCTGCGCAAACTCCATTTGCTAATAAAGGTCATGTAATATTTATATTTAATATTTATTAGAATCAAAATCTTAATATCTCGCAGAAACATTTGCCATTAGATTTTTTCCTATAATCATTCAGCCCCAATTTTATGTATGTATGTATGTATGTATGTATGTATGTATGTATGTATGTATGTATGTATGTATGTATGTACATATATACACTACATGGGGATTATTTTGTCAACCATATTAGTATTGATTCAAAAGTGGGAGATTTTATTTTTCTCTCTACAATATTTTAAAACACTGTATTTTTCCACCTGTGCATTTTATGGAATGAGCATTACAAAGAAATGAAATTCTACAGATTGTATCTGCATCTAGCTAGTAGTAAAGTATTATCGTCAGAGCAGCAGGAACCTGAGCCGTCCCTGTGGGATATCTATAAGCATCAGAGAGCTAAAGTTAGCATCTGGACTCCAAACCCTAAACCAGTACACCACATATTGTGTCTCTTTATAGTATTCTTATAATTTAGGTGGTGGTGTGTCTGGGAGCTGCTACGGTTTTGGCAAACAGTGAAAGTCTATGCTTGGGCTGTGTTTATAGTCCAGTATTTGAAGCTGCAGTCATAAACAGACTTATAAAAACTATATCACCAGACAAAACATACTAAAGAAGAAAACCCCAATCGGTCCACAGTTTGATGAGTTCTAAATTTAATCATTTATACGACGTCTCATCTAGTTGCTTAACTGCACAACTTTTCTTAACATTTTAAAATGAGCAGTTTTTTTGGTTTCACATTTTGGTTGTGAAAAGTGAGATTGGAAAAGTTTCAAAGCAGCTAAACGCTTTTCCCATTTTGCTTAATAACTGAGAAGAAACTAGAGGCAAATGTAGATGTGATGAGCAGAGTTCGGTTGAAATAAGGGCAACAAATGGGCAAGGTTCTAGATGAAGCCCTCTGCTTCTTTTTTTTCTAAACAGGAAACCACATGTCTGAAATCCTCAACATGGCCCCAGACAGTTTGTTTTTATTTTTGTAGAGCGAGAAACTATTCCTCACAACAAACCCGTCACTGTGCCTCCCGGACTCTCCAAGCTTTGGCCGAAAAACCCTTACTTACTGGAGAAAAGATTCTATGAATGGCAAAACTTGTTAATTACACATTCAAAGTCTTAATGTTAAAAGTGGGGGATTGGGAGGCTGTGCCCAACTGGCTAAACTCTCTTGATTTTAGATTTTCCTTCAGCTAAAAGTATTTGCTCTGAAACAATGTTTGTTAAGTGAAATATTTCTTTAAATAAATAAATAGATTTGTGAAACATTTTGGAAAATAAGCGTTCGGTTACGCTTTACTATAAAAGGTATCTATGTAAGAGTGAAACGAACGTGACGAACACTGTCATGGACGTGTGTGTGGTAAACGTTTATGACATAACACTTCTTTTAGTAATTGTCATTTGGTTTTGTCATGACAAGTTATGGTTATGGTTAGGGTTTCAAGTAAAGTGTTACCCTGCTTTCTCTCCCAGAGTACAATGGGAAGATAGGTACAAGTCAACTATTTGTTGGTTAAATATGAAGCTGGAGACAGGAGATAATTAGCTTAGTATAAAGACTGGAAGTAGAGGGAAACTGCTAGCCTGGCTCTATCTAATGGCAACAAAATCTGCAACAAAACAAAGCTCAGCAGGAGTCTTGTCAGCTGAGATTCCAGAAAAGCATTGCTCCCAACCAAGAAATAGCCTGACACATCAAAGTTTCTATTTTTGTGCAGACTAAACAGGTATAACTTTAGAGGTACTCGTAGATGGACTCTGTTACCTCTGAACAGAGTCAGGCTTGGTATTTTCCCCCTTTTCCAGTCTTTATGCTAAGCTAAGCTAACCTCCTCCTAGTGCTGGCTTCATATTTCATGAACCGAAATGAGTGGTACCCATTCTCTCATCTTATTAAACCTTTTGAAGCTTTACCTGGTAGATCATTTCATATATTCGATAACATGTGCTTACTGTTCTCAAGTTAGGTCTCTTTCTGAATTCTTCTTGCCATTTCTAAGCATTTTTTTTAAATGTGTTTCTGATAACCAGGTTTTAACATGGTTAAAAACACCCTTAGGTCAATTGTCAGGGCTGCAGTATAATGTGGGTATACCGTTACTATGGCAACTCTGAGGTATTTCAGCTGGTATGAGACAAACAACTTAGTATTTCCTGTAACTAAGGCAATGGCTTTCCTAAATGTATCCTTCAGTTGTGGAAAAAATACCTCAAGTGAAAGCTCAATCAGAAAAAATGCTTCATGCTTCCAAAAAAGATTCACCCAAATTTACTGGCATTGTTGCAATGTGACTTTTAGCTGGAGTTCCTTCATTACCACACAGTCCCAAGTTACAGACAGTGCACAGGCATTCTTAACAGTAAGCAGATATATTTCCATTACGTGGTTTGCACTGAGCAGATGCTTTCAATTTGTCTCTCTGTGCAGAGCCAGGTCCCAGAAATGTATCTCCGTGTTGTTACTGCCTGGATGCTGTAGTCAAAATACATCTGATTCCAGAGCCAATGTTGTAACTGGAGTCTACAAGCTAATGTCTTCAAAAGCTGTTTGCAATCATGTATCTGGAGGGCATTACAGTGCACACGTGTTAGCATTCATTCATGACGCTTTACATGACAAGCTGATAGAAACTAGCATAATAATATAAGGCCGACGGGGACAATGGCATTACAATGTTATGTGGCACAGATGTAAACACTCATTTTAACATGCATAAAACAGTATTCCTGCACTATTGCGCCACTGTGAATGTCTGCAAGTGGGATGGACTGATAAGGAATGTGTGTAACTTTGAAATACTTAAAGAAGTAGGAGTCAAAATTGTGGGAAAAACATTTGTGCTTTTTTTGGGCCGAGTTTTAGATAAGAAAATCAATACCCCTCACGTCGGTCTTTTCAGTGTATGGCTACAGCCAGCAGCCAATTAACTTAAAGACGGGAAACAGCTAACCTGACTGTAACAAAGTCAGAGTTCTTGTCTTCTACTGCTACAGATTTTGTTATCTTGGACAGAGCAAAGCTAGCTGTTTCACATGCTTCAGTCTTCATGCTACATTAAGTTGCTGTAGCTCCATATTTAACGTACAAACTTGATAGTATTAATCATCTCATCTAACTCTCTGAAGCAAAGCCAATAAAAGTGTTTCTAGATTTGTTGATCTATTCCTTTCATTTTTAGGAATACAAAAATAATTCTCATCCCATTTTAAGAATCATTTGGTATTTCCAGCGCACGATGGATGCATCTTATGAAATCCATATTGTTTTTTTAAAAGGGCACACATCTATAAAAAATACATTGGTGGAAGAAGCTCACTAAGCTCAAGAGAGGGTGAAAATACAGGATGAGAAGGCAAAGTAACTTTGTCCTAACTTACAGGAGTTAAAGAAGATGTGCTCATTGCACTCATCCTCAGAGCAGGAACAGATAAAGAACTGCGAGCCCATGTCCTTTCTTTCTTTCATCTCACACTTGGTGTTGTTGTAATCCTCCAGGGACAGGCCATACAGCGTCTGAGATCGGTTGTGGCAAACTGTTTCAAAGGTGATATTGTCATCTTTCTTCCTCCTTGGAAAGAGAAACCACACATAAAAGATACTGCCGTTTACTGGATTAAGTTTGATTTGTAATATTGGCTTACTCTTTTGCAGTGAAGTCCCCTTATCAGAGATGTGTATTATCATGTAACAAGACAATGATGCCAGGTCTGCAGCTGTGCAAATGATGCAATTTTAATAAACTGTAAATGGCACATCTGTCTCTTTCAGCAGTCCTCAGTCTTTTCAGCATTATGTAAATGACTTCAATACAGAGGTCACCATTAAAAACAGCGAGATTTTGAAATGTCATTACAAACAGGAAACAAGGAAAACCCTGAACCTGCAAACCTATTCAGATTTAAATGTTGCTTCCCTTCTGGCAGCATTGGCCGTGCAGGACAATTTTAAAGAGGGGCTGCTGTGCATGGGCCGCTAGCGCTGACCTCAGCAATGTTGCAGGCATGAGCTAATATAATGAGAAACAGCAGCACAGCCTTAAGCTTTTGACAAACACAAATCTGTGTCCTGCTGTTTCTCCCGTTCAAAGTCAGATTTGATGCTAACGAATGTTTAGGCACTCACATGCATTCATGATGCACCCAACTGTCTTCACACGAATGCTGACTGACAAAGTGTTCAAAGGAAAAGGTCATTTAAAGGAATACATTTTAGGACTTACGGGAGGAAATGATGTACAACCTGATTAAAAAAAAGACTATCCATGGTGCACTCATTTCCCTACTTCTTTGTTAACTCCGCCAAGGAGGTTATGTTTTTCGGTTTGGTTTGTTTTTTGTCAGCAGGATTATGGAAAAAAACAACTGGCCCGATTTTCATGATACGTAGTGGAAGGGTGTAGCATGGGCTAAGGAAGAACCCATTAAATTGTGAAGCAGATCCGAATCACGGGGCGGATACACCAATTATTTTTCACTTCAGTTAATACTGCGAGATAGGGCAATTGGGATGGCAGAGGCCTGCTGCTCTGAGTGCCCTCCTAGTTTGTACATGTAGTAATACTTAAGAGGTTAATGTAATGAAAAATGCTCTTTAAACTTTAAATATACTGAAGCAGTTTGCATCATAACCCTGGCTTTTATTCATGGAAAAAAGTGCATTTAGAGGCCACTTACCAGATACTGACACACACATCATCGTCATGGGGGCAGATGGACGTGATTTCACACTCCACCTTGCAGCTCCCTTTACCTGTGCAGCTGGTGGCCCGCACATCACAGAACTTGCACAGGCTCCGTGGCTTCATTATAGAGGCTTCTAGAAAAGCAGAAGAGAAAAGACAGTGAGTTGGGTTTACAAAAAAGATTAAGTCTACTCTGTAAAAACAGACTCAAGCACTTTTATATGTACAATTGGGTTGACTAAGCAGAAGTCAGCATGAAAATGACAGACTATTTAGAATTTTTAAACACTTGCATGATGATCAAACATATGAGTGTACATGCTATTTATAAGCATGAAAAGCAACACAAACTTCAAATCTAATTAAAGGGTGAGAGTCTTTTGGAATTTACCAATGAGTAGAAGCAGATATTCAACATAACCAAAAAAAAATTCAAACTATTTGATCCTAGAGGGGTGGACAGATTTCCGTGCAAAGTCGGAAAAATAAGAGCGGCACGCAGTGGCATCTACCCCCTTTGGTCTTGTTCAGACTTGACTTTTCCAGCAGGCAGACCCATATCAGTGAGACAGACAGGATTGTGTGATGAGTGCCTGTGGGTTTGATAATTATCTGAGGAGACAACTGCCAGACAGGCAAGGACAACAAACAAAAGGAAACACGGATGCACCTCCTCACTCAGGAGTCTCTAATTTGTCAAGCCGATCAGTCGGCTCCCCATCTAGAAAGGTGTCGTGCAAACTCTGTTCACGCATATTAAAAACAGGGAGGACAACATTATGTATCACTGTCTATAAATGTTTAAAGAGAGAAAGAAGTGTGTGTGTGTGTGTGTGCGTACTTGTTGGTGTTCGTATTCATACAGAAATGATCCGTCTGCAATTTGTCCTTGCATAGAGAGGTTGTTATTGATCAAATTCAGCCAGGCAGCATGCCACTATTTGGCACAGAAAGGAGAGATAGAGCGGAAGGTGAATAATTTCTCCTGTGTTTTCCGATTTTACTTTTTGTAAAAGGGAGTACTCCCGACCACATATTAAGTATGAGTAGAAAGTGGATCTTGTGGCTGTCAGAGTTGGACATGACCCTACCAGAGGATATTCCAAAATGTCAATCAATCTAGCATCTGTGGTTAAAATATTGTAGGGAAAAAAAACGTGTCTCACATGAGGTTGTTAGAACATGATGAGATTGTACAAGTGTACACACATTGTGGACTCAAGTGGTATGATGATGTTAGGCAAATCCCTGTGAGTCAATTGAGTAAACAGAGAGGGTGAGGTTGAATGAGATATGATGAAGACTGTACTCTCTTAAGAGTTTGCGTTGAAAAATAATACACACTGAAAGTTAAACTGATAAACAGGAAGAGAAAAAGCGTGCAACAGCACTGCTACAGTAATACAACAAAACCACACTTTGACTGTGTGCTGATTCCACGTGCACAGGAAGTTGAACCTGTTCCTTGCATCAGAAAATGCAGCTTAAACAAATCAATAGAGAAAGGGGGTTCATTTCTACCTTCATACTGGGGTTTACAGATGACCTCCGTAAGAACCATTGTAAACAAACGTGTGATGCATCTGAAGCAGTAGCCAGTTGTCTGAAGATGGCACTGACAAGACTAACATGACCACAACGTGAGATGTTTTCAACAAGGAAGTGCAAGTGAAACCAGACTTTTTGACAGGAGACGGTGAAGAAGTCGGTTCAGTATCCATTCGCCTCAAACTTCACACTAACTTGAGGAAAAGGTGCTGTGCAAGAGTGCTTGTGTTCTTTTAACCATACACAAAAAGCCCACTGTGTTATTTCACCCAATCTGCAGGGTGGGGTTGGACATCCAGCTGGCAGCAGCAGAACTAATGCACAACCTGCAGCATGAAAGAGCAGCAAATCTAGAGCGATAGGCCCATGTGTCAATCATGGCATCCTGATACTTTCACAGGAAGCTAGCAGGATATTTAAGATGGGCATTGCTTTCTGGCCTAGTTATAACTAAGAGACTCCCCCACACACACACAAAAACATCCAAATATTACACTTGAACTCCAGACTTAACTACTTGACAGAGCAATTTAAAACTATGCCTAGTAGGTTGGTGAGGTGTTTTGAAGTAAATCAGCACTGAGGGGATAGTCCATGCTTGAGTGCGAGTGGTGGGAAGGTGGTTGAGCCGAGTAATTATATCATTAGAGCAACTCATCTCAAAGAGCATGCCATTTAAACCCAGGAGGCGGGCTATGGAAGGGATGAATGGTAGTAATTGTCACCCAGGGCTACATAATTGCAGAGAGGGGGAAAGAGGATTAGGAGCAGCCAAAGCCATTTGGTGCCGCTGGGACTAAGTTTGAGACAGATGAAGGTAAAACATTGTCTTCCTCAGGGGGGCAGCTAGACCTGTTAGCATTGTGGCTGCACATCAAAGATGGAGATACACTTTGAACTTTAAAGGCTGCGACTTACAACAGAGAATGTTCTCCCAAAAGCTAATAGCATTCACAGTTAGCCCACTAGGTTAGCCGAGTAAACTGAAATTGAGTTTCAGGAAGACATAGGAATAGGTACAGTGTTAGCAAAAGACAAAAGCTTGTTAAATAAATGAAGCATTTAAGGCTCAATAACCTGCGCACTTGGGGAGTTTCTGCTGTCTTTAATACATTTACTTGACTTAATATAGGCAAATGTAAAGCGACGTAATAATGTAGCCTACTACAGGAACATGTTAAACACAAGCAGAAACAATGTGTATAGTTTGTTATACTTTCCTAAAAGAAGGCAATTTGTCACTTTGTGGCGCTCGCTAGCTTTTCGTTCAAGTTGCAGCCGGAATAAGACGCAACCACAGCTTTTGTCAACTTTTCTCGAAGTAAGCTAAAAAGTTTAACTCACCCGCCTCCTCGAGCGGAATACTACCAAAGAGTATCGCTCCACACCAAAAAGCGGAAAACCAAAGTAGTTCCATTTAGAGACGGACTATACACTCCCCTCTCTCATTAATTAGGCTAACCGATGCCTTGACACCGGGTTAATATCCAGACTCCGTAGACTTTCTTCGGTCCGCCTGTTGCTTCCCCGAAACGCCTTAACAGCTCCGAGTAGAAGGAGCAGAGTAAACACACCAGGCAGGAGTTGCCCTATATGACTCACACAGTATGCACTTTTCATGAAACAGGAAATTTTCAGAGGGGTTGGACTGTTTTTTTTTTCTTCTCTAACTTCTCAGTCAGTGCTCATGTGGCTCTTGAAGTCTTGAACCATGTCGTTAAGGAGAGGCTGAAACCCAGCAAAGCAACTTTGACAAGACTTGAAATGACATGCTCTTAAACAGAAGTTTCCTCTATAGGCTACAAGCAAAACGCAAACAGCCTGATTTACTTCGAAGTAGTCACATCTTTCAGATGTTATTTAGAGCTGTCAACTCTCAACAGAAAACTGCTGGGTTCTGGTCATATTTAATTTACACTTTACATTCTAAACTCATTTAGGTGTCCATTCCAAGTTGCTAAATTAAATTAATCTGCTTTTCTGGAGAGGTTCCAGGCTCACAGTTAATCAAAGATGATATAACAAGTGGCAAGAGTCACTCCATATCTCTCATGTTGTTTCTTACTGAAGACAAGGAGGTTAAGTCCATTACAGCGACCATAAATCACCCGACTATTGCAAGGGCTCAGCCGACATGTATTTTTGTTCTGCATACTCGAGCCGTGATGTCAAGTTTCAGTCCTGACCCTGTGACCCCAGAGCTTATAACTCTCCCCACTGGATGCCTACTCCTTCTTACATCACTGGCTCACTGAGCTTTATTAACACCTCTTGTATTTTGTCAAATATATATAGTAGAGAAAGACACATTCAAAAGCTAGCTTGCCTGAGACTCTTCACGTTTTTACGTGGTCTTCAGTATCAAAATAATAAGTAATCCGGTGATAGTTGGCTGTACATGGGTACATTTTAAACGTAAACTGATAATAGCTAATTTGGTATACTCTGAATGGTGCCAATTTGCTAAAATCTAAAAAAAAAACAGGCCTAAAAAACCTTTAAAAACCATGCTTTTCACTGACCCTATTTTACTTTTGGCTCTGAGTGGGTGTGCATTTGTTTGTACAAGCCTGCATGCTAGGCAGCCGTTGAGCACTGCAAGATGGAGTCCAAGTAACAAGGTGGAGATCCGACAGCGCTGTGAGTCCAAAACGGCCATTCCCCACTGCCCTTAACACATGTCGCTCCCAGAGGGTCACAACATCCTGCTCACTGACCACAACACTCAAACAATTCCTTTCTAACGTCACTTTATCTGCTTCATTTCAACAGGAAATACACTCCTGTGTGCCCGGGCTTATTTTAACATGATCTTTTTTGTGTTACTTCATGTGTCTTTCTCTGCTACTTTTAGCGTCGCCCCTGCACAAGTTTCATAGTGGTACTGTGCCTTTGAACATTTTTTCCCTCCCACCACATTGCACAAACAGAGATAAACAAGCAGCAGGCAAACATCCTGAGTGGTATTACTGTATGCTCAATAGCAGGTGCGTGGCGTTCCTGTAAACGGCTTTGGTCAATTTGAAAGGTAAACAATAACCTGATGACAAATCTTTGGACGCATGCCTTAAGATATCTGCAGTGGCAAACACGGGCTGTCTGCAACACATTACAAAGAAGATGTCAAACTCTTTGCACCTTTCTCTGCATTTCTGTAGGTAGCAAAGGGAAACACAACTGCAGTGTCTCTCCCACACACAAATTATATGCACATATTGTATGCACATTTCTTATAAGATCTCTCCCCCGCACTGAGTGCGAATTCGAGGTATGCTACAAAAGGAGAGGGCACACAGGAATATAGAATTATCAGTTAGTACTAAGCCGAGGCACGGCAAGTATTGCAAAGTTAGAAAGAGGCTGATTTGTTGTTAGAAAAAGTGAATGTATGGCTCTTCCTGTAAAAAAGATATTTGATATTTATACAGAAGTTCCACTTGGATTTTAAATATATTATACAATAAGTTGACCAGGTTTGATTTTCAAGCCTTTGAGAGTGTTCCTGTGTATTTCAAATTTTGTGTTAAATTCTAGTCAGAAAGAAGAGTACTGTTTTAAGTTGCACAATGCTACGGTCTTTCAATGTGAGGTTGGTTGAGAAATTCTGAGCTTCAGATTTCACATGAGAAGTGCAAAAACTAAATCAGGTAGCAGGTTTCTTCAGGTTATATTGCATCATTGCAGATTTAATGTTTCTGTTCTACATTTTTTCAAAATCTGTTGCGAAAGTCAAAGGAGATAGGAAAACAAACATCTCAAAAAATATGAAAGCTCTTCTTTTCCACAAGTAGGATCCTGGTATTAGGTGCACAAGGTTAGGAAGTATCAGCTGGCTGAACATTTGAAAGTTGATATTTATGAGGTTTACTCTTAAAATAAGGTAAAATATGATTATCCAGTTTTTCAGCAAAGTAAAAAGTGTCTTAAATTTGTCGGTCTAATCCCTTGCTGTGTCCCCTGGTATTTGATTTTAGCCACTGTCATCAACCGAAGAAGTCTGCCTCTTCAGTTCACCTTAGAGGCTACTGATTTAGAAATATACCTTGTACCCTTTTGGGTATTTTCAATAGTTACCTGAACATATCCTTAACTCAGGATCATGGATTTGCTGATGATTGCTCCACTGGCTGTAAAAGCAAGCAAGCGGCTGGATCACTGTCAGCCACCTCACGCCATCTGTCTTTGTAAACCACTTTCAATCAAGACTTTGTTACAGGATAAACAATACACAATGACGTCTCATGCCAAAGGAAAACATCTTTAAACACCGCCCTTGAGGACCGCAAGCTCGGGCATGTGTGTTTGCACAGCAGAGAGAAATGTAATGCAAGAAATGTAACTTGCAAATTGCTCGTGAGAATATAGCGACACAAAACAATTATGTTATTTCATCATCAGTCCTTTCTTCGGTTACATTGCACATGATTAAGGGACATCTGGTAAGGATGCCACTTGGGCGCCTCTCTAGGGAGGTGTTCCAGGCATGTCCAGCTGGGAGGAGGCCTCGGGGAAGACCCAGGACTAGGTGGAGAGATTACATCTCCAACCTGGCCTGGGAACGCCTCGGTATCCCCCAGTCGGAGCTGGTTGATGTGGCTCGGGAAAGGGAAGTATGGGGCCCCCTACTGGAGCTGCTGCCCCCGCGACCCGATACCGGATAAGTGGATGAAGATGGATGGATGGATGATTAAGGGACCGGCCTACGCAACTGGAATATGAATTTTTTTTTTTTTTTTGGAGGGACAGTGTTTTTTTATCACTTAACAGTGCTTCTTATTGGATGTCAATCTGTCAGGTGAATGTGCCTCAGCTTTGGTCTCTACAATCCTTCAGATCCTACTTCCACTCCAGAGAGTGATACTGTCATCTCTGACAGTATCACAGTAATGATTGACACATTGAGTGTAGAGAGGTGGTCGGGGTGATGGGTGATGGGTGGGCGTTAACACAATACTTTCAAGCCAGGGAGCTGAGTTTGCTTCCTGGGGGAAACATAAAACTTTCACCCAGGAAATGCATGTTCCTTGGGAGTGTTTTAATATAAACCACAATGTTTTTCTAAACCTAACTAGCCATTTTGGTGCCTGAAACTTATCTGTAGAGGTGCATCTATCTATCTATCTACCTACCTATCTCATTCCAAGAGCCATTACATAAAATCCATAATATTTAAATTACCATGAGCATTCATCTCACAACTGCAACTCATGAGAGACTATTACTAATATAACATGCATATAAACTCATTTGAATCCTTTTAAACCCACAGGCATGAGCAGGAACCCAGTCCGTGTACGGTAACACAACCTCTTGCTTTTAAGTTCAATGCACACACATTGCAACTAATTCTGCCAAAAAGCAAAGAACTGAGGAATACTGACTCAACATGTGGGTTTGTGTGCACACTTGCACAATAACACACACACACACACAAAGTGCGTCTCACTATCTTTGTGGGGACCCGCCATTGACATAATGCATTCCCTAGCCCCTTACTCTAACCTTAACCATCACAACTAAATGCTTAACCTTAACCCTTGCCCTCACCCTAACTATAACCTAATTCTAACCCTAATCCTAAAAACAAGTCTTAACCCTCAAACAGCCCTATAAAGTTGCCCAAGTAAACTGGACAAACAGCCCTTTAAAATTGCCTAAGCACACTGGACTCCCGGTTTATGGACCCTCTCTCTCTGTCTTCTCCCACCGCTTTTGTCTCACAAGTTTTGTCTCCCAGACCCTGTGAAGGAAGGGAAAGTTTATCTTAAACACTCCAAAGGTTACAACCTTTGGTATCACAACATGGTTAGGTCCATTGTTCTCTTGCAAAACATCGATAGGTGTCCTAAACTGTGCCAAAGCTGGTTTTAGAAAGAGAACAGTTTGCAGGGGGGGAGCAGACATGTGAGCAAATGCTTCATCACGTGACTCCATTTCTCTGTGTTACAGGCAACATCCTGTTTCTCTGTGTGGTTCATGCGTGGAGATGAAGTAACAGACCTAATGTCATATGACATACTCTTATCCTCTGTACACACTACGGGGTTGACTTGTTTACGCATTGCATATTGACCATACTGTATAGGACCTAAACCTCTTGCTAAAAATGTATTATTCAGGCATTTTGTGAAGCTGATTGAAAATAAATTGTATCATGTGTAAAACATATAAGGCATACATTGTGAATCTGTAAGCAACCCCTCATGTTCTAAAAGACCAAAACGTAGCAAAAAGAGGACGGGAAACAATCAGAAAACAAACAGGTTAGAAAAAGTTTTCTTCTGATAATGCTTGAAACCCATCTCTTTCCTTAGAGCATAATGCCACACACTTCTGTGGTGAGAGAGAAGATGATGAAGATGATGGTCATGCAATTCACCAAACCTTGATTACAGGGAATGGACTATTTCAGCAAAGACTGGGATGATTTAGCTGCCCTGTCTTTGATTAAATGCTTCAATATGTAAGTCACTCAAGTGGCTGAAGATACAGTTACACACAAACACAATCAAAGTGTCTTCTGCTGTGAGTGAGTGAATGCTGTATATCAAAGAATTTCATGCATACTGAAAAGAAAACGTAATACATGCAATCCCTGCCTTAATGAAAACCATGTGCATTCTCATACTTTACGTTTACTTTACTGTTCAGCATAGCAACATTCAGTGAGGGGAAATAACTGTACTAAGTAATTACTGTATGTAAGTACATTTGAGGTTCTTTGGTAAAGCATTTCAATGTAATAACATGCTTATAGTTCTACCTCGCTACATTTGAAGAAAAATGTTATACAGTACTTTCATATTTTAACTTGACCGCTATAGTTACAAGTTATTTAAATTGTATTTCACAGAAATTATACAACAAAGCCTATACAATTTGACTTGTTATGTCATATTTTTTTTGTTTTGGTTTAAACAATCCTAACGCAGTGGTTCCCAACTTTTTTTCTATTTGTTTTTCTAATAGTTTTCAGACTTGTTGTTTCATTCATAAAACTGATTAAGAGCACTGGTCACAGAGGTTGAGAGGTCACTAAGGTGTGGCCTACTAAGTAGTTTACTATTTCTGAGAGAGGACCAAATGTTATATCTTTTACTAAAGTTACGTACTTTTTACTTTAAAATTAGATATAGGATTTTAGTTAATGTGTACATTTGGACAACCTTAAAGGAGACAAAACCTTGAAACCACCCCCTGAAATCTTTGGCACTCCCTTGAAGGGTCCTGGACCCCAGGTTGGGAACTACTGCTAAAGAATGTAATGGTTCAAGTCAGTTCCAATTGTCTCAATAAAATCCTGTTTACATTTTTTTGCTTTGGAAATAATTATCAAATAACATACTTTATATATTGATATAACACTGTGATTGGGGGCATTCTGAATAAATAAAAGTACTTTTGTTACTTCACAATGCACTCATCAATACTTTCATATAGTAAAAGTGTCAAATGCTAATTATTATCTGACTGCAGTTCCACTCAACTACGGGATGTTTTCAGCTCTTTCATAGTTCTGGCCTGCAACCATACTGTACTTTACAGTAATGTACTTGACTATTTCTCTCATCATCCAGCCACGGCTGTCAGCTGTCTTTAACCCACAAAACAAAAACCTGACATAAACTGATTGCAGCAGCATCAAACCGCAGAAAGACAACGTTTTTGACTAGCTGGTGAACATTTAGCTGTAAAGAGCCATTGGCAAACAAACCTAAGCAGTAGTAAATA
Organism: Etheostoma cragini; assembly: GCF_013103735.1. Taxonomy (NCBI): domain Eukaryota; kingdom Metazoa; phylum Chordata; class Actinopteri; order Perciformes; family Percidae; genus Etheostoma; species Etheostoma cragini. The sequence continues at coordinate 17,346,850 of NC_048420.1, read as the reverse complement.
CTTCTGAATGCTTCCTTCATCAACGGTAACAGCCCTTTTTTTTCAGTCACTTTGACGTGTCTCAGTAGTAAAGGTCAGGTGTAGATTAAAAAAAATAAAAAAATCATGGCTGTATTTCTTAAGCTTCCGTAGTTTTAGGGTCCTGGTTTTGTGCATGTTGGCTAGGTGTCACACTGTTATAACACACTGAGACATTTAACTAGTAATATCTGTGTTTTCCCCACTATGACAATTTCAAAATGTCTGCTGTGAAAAAGCTCTGAAAAAGGCCTGTTCCTTTTCCCAATATTGTCTATATATAAGAGTACTGTACATGTTGCGATAAGATAACATGTAATAAGGGTACACTTCTGTAGCTTATACTGCCCTCAACTTGGTAAATGCAAGGCCAACATCAGACTTTAGAACTGAAACTGTCAGTGGTTCACTGGAGGTTGTAATACGCAAACAGCATCCACTGATTAACAGTCGGCACATTGTGGGATGCAGCTCGGAGATGGAGGGGATGGGTGTGTGCAAAGAAAAGCCAAAATCTTAATGACATGCAAACAGGCCGCACTCCAAATACGTTCAGTGAGCGAACCCAGTGATCATGGTTCCCCGCCAAACCCACTTGTAATAAACATTCAACATCAGAGTGTTTGAAGGGCAAGTCCTCGCTGGTCTCTGCAGCCGCATGCGTATTTACAAACATCTGGAGATTCCCCCTGATGAGACCAAAGATTTTTCTGTGTACTTCCCATGGGAAAGGCTGCGCCGACATGGAGATGAAACAACATTCCAAACAATATATTAATGTCACATCGCTACTCAGAGCGACCACATTGGAGTCGCGGGGTCTCTTGAGGGGTTGGTACACAAAGATAAAAGCACATAAATGGACGATATTAAAACATAATTTAAAAATATCATAGACAACGTTCCACTAATAAATTGCTTTTCTGACATTTATCCTTTTCTTTGAAATCAAATATTGTCCAGTCAAAGTGCCTTGTGCATGGACATGGTGCATTTTCATTATGTATTTATTACATAACTAATAAATACAGTGGTTATCTGAAGGACCTCAACGTTATTTGCAGTTTTATTGATTATATTTTCTCATTCTCTTAAACTGATGAATGGAGCAGTGACTGAATCATTATAGATTAAATGTAAATTTCCCAACTCAGATGCTGTTTGAGTAGTTTTTTTTTACTCTACCATCAATAAAAACGACTTTAAGGGATTTAAGGATATTATATTTCATAAAATGATTGACTCTTTAAAAAAAAAAAAATCATACAACTCATCCTGTACATTTGTTTTTATTTCACCTTTTTTTTTACAGGCAGGTCTTTAAGAACAGGATCTTATTTACAATGGGGCAGCCTGCAGCCTTAATGAGCTTTACATCAATTTCCTACACTGCTGTGGGTTTAAGTCCACCTCAAGGCTCCCCTGCCCATCTTTTTTGTCACTCCATTCCCTATTGTCCCGTATGCACACACACCTTTAAATAACTCAGTTAAGATGAAATGTATTGCAACTAAACTGAACTCCACTCAGCTAACCACTCGTCAGCTATCATTGATCTCAGGCAAACAAATGTACAGTTTGAGCTATTAAATAAACATGCACTCCATAATGATGGCAACTTAACCAGCTCCCCTTTAACATTTCCTCTGACTGCAGTGCTCAGTGCTTGGGGCCAGTGGGTACATGTTGGGTGTGCCAGCACAGGAAGAAGCCACAGCCACGTGGTAAAAAATGCCAGACAATAGAGGAACCATATACTCCGTGTTTATGTGTGTGAGAGAGAGAATGAGAAAGAGAGATTGACAGAGATGAGAAAATGCATGCAGTGTGGAAATCCTGGTAACCCTTTACGTTCACTCCCCCTAAATGATAACACACTATGATGTTGTTGTAAGCATAAGGACTCAAATATTTATTAAAGGAATACTTTAATGTGCTTATTCACTTTCTTTGTTGAATGAGCACATTGGCACCCTCATGTCTGTACAGTAAAAATGAAGCTACAGCCGGCGTACACTTAGCTTGGCAAAAAGACAGGAAACAGAGTGAAGCTCACCTGGCTCCGTCCAAAGTTTTTTTTTTTTTTTTATTGCCTACCATCAGCGCTGAAGTTTACTAAATAACATGTTATTTCTCATTTATTTAATCTGAATAGAAAAACAAGTTTAAGAACAAACAGACTGAACCATGCCTAGAAATCACAATTGCATATTATTAAAGTGTCCTGTAATAACTATGTTAGGATTTGACAATATAAATACAATTGAAATTACAACTGTGTTATATTATGTTGTAAGTCTTCACATGAGGAGTTATCGACAAATTAATTAATGTACACATAACAATGTCATATTTACACTGACATTACAGTGTGTTATAAAGAATCCATTAATTGTTTATAGTGGGCGTGGGAAGGAGTTAAAATAAAGTGTTACTGAAATTCTTTATATCCCAGTGTTAATGCAAGATATTCAGGAAAGTGCTCCAAATGTGTTTAATATCGCTAACCAAAACTAGGCACTCAGCCAACATGTTCATTCTCTTGGCCCAGCATGAAATATGCCAAACATTTTAAGATGCAGCTGAAAAGCATTGCTGTGACGTCAATAATCCAAATGGATTTAATTTAACGCCTCATTCCATAAGCTTTTCCTCAGCCGGTGCAGTCATTTTCCCTCGCTGGTTTGTAAATTTACCGTGACTGTGAACATGCATTTATTTTCAGCCACTCTATGGAAGTTGAGGCAAAATTCAGCTCTTGTGGATGACTTTGATCATAGAAAACCTGCGTGCAATTTCTTCCTTTTAAACAAACTGTGCATGACATAAAGTGAGATTGGATCTCTATAGGTTCCCTTGTAGCCAGTACAACAACACAGCATGCAAATGACAAGAACATTACATCTCTCCTCCTCTAATAGAGCCATTATAGGCTTTATGCAGTATATCCACTGCATTGCACCTCCACACAGTGCAGCAAACAAACAATCAGAACAAGCCGCTGATGGAATATCGTAAAACTTTCTCCACTGAATACAAACTGCACAAATGTACAGATGCAAAGGCTGAATACTGATATCTGTCTTCTATAAACTTGTGCCAGATTAAATGATTTTTCCAGTTGGACAAAGGCATCAGTTTCACATTTAATCATCAGATCTAATGAAGTTCACTCTTACTTTTGGAGCCAACCACCTCTTTTTCTGTGCCAGATCCCAGTGTGCTTATCCAAACAGAGTGACTGCCAGCTTTTTCGCCGCAAGGAATTTCATTGCAGAGCGCTCCCACCACCTCTCCTGACACCGGGATGATTTAGGTGTTTCAGGAAATCAGTCGGATGCAGTCATGAGACACTAGAGCTTTTATTTATTCATTTCTTTTTTGTTGCTGCTGGAATTTCCTCATGAAATCTCAATGTTTTTTTTTTCAGATGGGACTCTCCCTGAAAACATGGCCAAGTTATTAAGTAGTTTCAACCAAAATCTCATCTTAAATTTATTGGTATCAAGTGTATCATATTGTTCCAGCGATTTAAAAAAGGCCAGAAACAACTCAAAAGCAAAGCAGAGATGCAGTGTTTGACACAATATATTCAGAGAACCAAACTTACCTGGTCATTTGTCTTTAGCTTAAGAATCCCATCTTTCCTGTTCAGTTTTGCAGCGGGTCGCATCGGTGGATGAGGAATACAGAGGAAAGAAAGAGATTGTTTACCACATAAAAAAAATAGGTCTTACAACATAATCAGCTGCTTCATGCACAATACCAACACTGTGTGTGATGTGTTGGTCTTTGTTGTCACAGATAGCAGAGCTTGTCTTTTCTTTGTTTAACTGCTCTCTCATGGTCTTTTCTGTATCTCGCCTTTTAAGATCAGAACTTCTTGAAGTGCTTTAAATGTTTCATATGGGTGTTCAAATTTGGCTTGTTAAACAAGAAAGAATACTCATGAGGTTCTTTTTTGCTTTAAATGCTAGATTAAGAAATCCATGGCTGGAAGTCAAAGCTGCCAATATTTTACATTGAATTTGCAACATTTATATGTCTCTTTAAGGCAGCCGAGCAGACAGGCCGTCAGCCATAGCAGAGGAAGGTTTCCTTAAATGCGCTTTCAGTGTGCTAAGATTACATTCTGGGTGGGAGTAGGCAGAGCAACCCACAGAAATCCATTCAGGACCATACATTCTGGCATAATGTGTTCCACATAAAAGGCCATTTCCTCCACAGCAGCCCATTTTCATGCTGGCCCTGTCCTAAAAATCTGCAGAGGAAATGGACCACACTGCGTCTATTTCAAGAACTGCCTTCGTGGTCCAGGCTCATTAAAATGCATTACCGTTATGGCTCAACTTATACCTCAAGTTGCTGCCTAAGCTCTTTTGTTTTAAGTGCAGCTGTTAGTTGAGGGGAATTTTTCCTTCGCTGCGGAATGACGGTAACCTCGACACATGGAGACATTGTTAGAGGCACATGAGGTGAAACGGTTTCCAATCTGATAATGGTTACAGCAAACAAAGAGCGTGTGTTTACATGCGTTATACAATTTGGCTTTATCGTGTGGAGATTTTCCGACGGACTTGACCACTTCTGCATTATCTGACCACTGGCCAGACCACAGAAACAATGATAGTAGTGGCTGTATGTTGGAGGATTGTTGTGTTGTAGTCACAGGAAAAACGTTGCTGCTGCTGCTGCTGCTTCTACTTCTGGCTGTTTCTGTCCAGAGGAAAGAGTGTGGTCACCTGAAATGAGCCACAAAATTACAGCTCACGTTCAGGCCCTGGATTTTTCAAGTGGGCCTATTGTGTCTGAGACATTTTATGTGTGCTGGAATAGGAAAGGCATAGCAAAAGAAGTATGTAAAATATGTTGAAAAAATAGTTTGCATGACTATAAATTATATCAGTTACACATAAAGGGACATGGTACTGACTGCCAGCTGTAAGACTACACATAGGCAATCTGAAGAGTCTGAGACCGGTTTTTAAAATGTCAAAAATCAGGACCAGCACTTCTAAACAAAATGTCTACAGATAAATATTTTTAAATTATGAACTCACATCCGGAAATCTTTTGTTGGGCCAATGCATTTTTTTGGAATCCACTTTCTGAGTTTCAACGCTCAAATGCTCGGTGGATGTTCTTTGGCTTTGTAGGTGAGTACAGATGAGATGAAATTTACTACTGTTAGATAGACAGAAAATAAGATACGGAGTGGTACATTATCTCAGGAAGTGTGCTGTCACTGTGGAGCATGGTTATTGTTAAAGCATCAGTATGCTCCAAAATTAGCACGTGCCAGATAGTCTGAAACCTCCTCCACACACACTTTTCTGTTGGAAAATAAATGTGTTATGAGAATGACTGGCTCTTTATTTTGCATCTAGGCTATGGTCACTGTGTAACAGAAAGTGTGCTCATGTGATTCTTTAAGAAAACACTAATGATGAAATTGGCTGGCAGTGAGTGAGCAAGTGAGTAAGTGAGTTTGGGGCTTTCCTGGAGTTAACATTAACACTAGCTCAAGCAGAGGCCCCACAGGCAGTAAGCCCAAATGATGTTCATAAAAGAAGTTCTTGTTCAAAATAGAAAAACATTTTAGACACACTCGACTTAGAAACAGGTGTAGGTCCTCTTTCAGTCCAACAGCAGCTCAGCAAAGTCAACCCCAACACTGCTAAACATATGCAATTAACACACCTGGGCATCCAAATTGATTAATAAGCCCCACCCTCTGCCAGCCAGCCAGCCATAAGAAAGAAGATAATTTATATGCTATGAGCCTTATGATATGAAACTAATGGGCCTGCACCTAGTGATTTCTGTTACATTCATGTCCACTTAATGAAGAGATTGGCCAATTACGTAGAGACTGCAGTTAGGATTTTAACCTCTTTCTCAAGCTCTCTTTTTCAATCTTTGATCAAGCACTTCTGTCCTTTTGTGTGAATACAATAGAGTGCAGCACCATAAATGCAACTGGGGTGAGACAGTTTGAAGCTCTCCCGTCTGTACAGTAAATATGAACATCGTACACTTACTTTTTTTTATGGATTAAACAAACAAGAGTGTGTTAATTAGTGAGCTTTAGAGGTAGATTGTACCATTTGACAGAGCCATGCTACTAGTTCTCCCCTGTTTTCAGTCAATATGCTAATCTAAGCTAACTGGATGTGGCTTCATATTTAACAGACAAATATGAGGCCAGTATCTTCACTTCTAACTATAAGCAAGAAAGCAAATGAACTTATTCCTCAATGTGTAAAACTATTTCTACAAAACAACAGATGTAAAAACAAATAGTTTTCAATCATACATCAGCCTTTACTCAGCACTACCAGTGTGATTCAGTGGATTACCAGGGACCTGCTCATCCCAGGCTGTCTTCCCATCAGCAGTGACATAGAAAACCTTCAGACTGTACTTATTTGAACTTCACAAAGACACTCAAACTCATCCAGCACTCATCTTTCATCTAATGAGGCCCCTGACTCCAGATGTTCTGACCAAAGCAGCTGCCAGCTCTAGCCATCAGGCATACTGTACATAACATCTACTCTTCCCATGCCTTTCCCACCACTATTTCTATCTGTCGCTTTCAATTTATCTTGAAATTCTTCTGTAGTTTGTTGGAAAAGCAGTAAGGAATGTCCTGGCACTATAATACAGCATCATTAGCCACAGCAGAGCCCTTTGCCTTCTCACTGCCAGCTCCAGCCTCCACGTCTTAATCTTCACCACTGTGTACACTTGTTGTCCAGCTGATGCTATGGCAACGGGGCCGTGTTCTACTAGACCTATGATGATCTTAGAGAGAAACACACACACACACACACACACGCACACACACACGCACGCACGCACACGGGCAGGAAGACAGACCAACAGGAGGAAAAGCAATAAAGAGTGAGCATTAAAATGCCAGCGCAGCTCCCAAAGCAGAGCAGTAAAATACTGATGGAGGGAAGGTGAGGCACTTCTGCTTAGCTCTGTTGATGTTGGCCAGTGTTTTTCTTTCTGTAATGACTTCAGTTCTCATCATAAGCCATTTACCAGCTTAACAAGGGGATCTACCACATGTCAGAAAATAGGCCCAGGCCAGCATAAATAATGACATATATTACAGTCATAATTCTGTGATTACATAACAGCAAACCTAATTGGTTATGGCAACATGGATAGGCATGTGTCCAAATGGAAGAAGGAATAAGCATGGAATAAGACCACTACACGTCATATTTTTGGGTTAGAAACTCCACATTAGAGCTGCTTTTTAGAGCCCTACAGATGTTTTAGGCTCAGTTCCTATGATGATGGTGGGCAGTGACAGATAAGTGAGATGAGGTTTACATGGCTTAAACTCCACATCCATGTATAGCTCATTCATTATTTATCAAGGTTAGCATCACTGCACACATGACAGGACCTCAAAAACATGCAGATTCTTAGCCTTTTCTGCATTAGATCAAAGGAGCCAAGTCCTTGGTACCGCTCTATTTATTATTCATGTGGAGGCAGGAGTCTGTTACTTTACAAAGTGAAAGCATGTGCTGTACACATGGAATTAGAAAGCTCTGTATTGTAGAGAGCGCAGAGCTCCACCAAGGCCCGTCCTGCAGCCAGACTAGAATGGCACTTTGAGAGTGCGGACCTCTAAGGTAAGCTCCATGTTGCAATGTTAACCTTCAAACTTGAGGGAACATTCACGTGAATTTTTCTCAGTGAGGAACTCAATATACCAATTATTCCGACACCACATGAATGCAGCACAATGATATTTGTGTTTCTTCCCTGTGAATCAAAACCACTTCACAATTTAAGGAGGTCTTCCTTGGCCCATGCTTCACCCTTCCACCAACTTTCATGAAAACAATGCCATTGGATTTTCTGTATTCCTGTTGACAGACAGACAAAAAAGCAGCAGACAAACACACAAACAAAAAGTCAGCAGTGAAACCATATTGTCTAAATTGCTTGTTAGAAAGTTAAAATGGCAAACAGAGTTATAACCTATAATTCCATTAGCTCTTGCAGCAATATAATCTATTTAGCTGTGGTTACTTTTTTTTTCATATCCAAATAATTCGGTTAGACCCTTAAGGTTTGAGTAGTAGGCACTCTGCTTTAAGTTGGGCCTCATCTCCAGATGTGAGCAATTAAAGATTGATGAGGAAAACGCTATCACAACAGGTATGAATAATGACCAAAACTACTAAAACAGGACTATTCATTAGCAGACAGTTGTTTTTAATCTTTGTTTTTGGTCTCCGCTAACTCCTGAGGAAAATATCTGGCTTAGCTAATATGTAAACCAGTCAGTCATTAACTTGGTGTGCTGCAGCATGAAAGCAGCGTGCGTAAACCAAAACAATAAAGTTGCGGACTGGGAAATAAAAACAATGAACTGAACGAAAAAAAACAAACAACAACAACTAATTCTGTAAAGCTGAGAGGAACAGCAAACATGGCTCACATCCTAATATCGATTACGGTTGCTTTTAAATCCTAGTGAACACAGTTAGGGATCAATCCTGTGACACTCCATAAAAGTTGGCAGCGTTGAGTCACACATTTAACTTGGAAAACAAGTGAGAAAAACCAGTCCAGACAGTTCTGAAGCCAAGATTTCCAGACAGCTTATCTCTGCTGATGTTCTCAGGTCTGATGTGTGGCTCACTCATGCACTCATACAGACACAGACGAATACAAAAGCAAGAATCTAAAGCAAGAATGATATCACCCACGCACACATCCATGTGGGGGGACTGAATTCCTGAAAATTACTTACACAGTAAAATGCAGACAGACAGACATAAACAAAAGTTGGTACATGAAGAGTTAAATACAGCACATGTGGGAGTACTTAACTGAGTTCGGGCCCCCTTCTGATCTCAGCCTCACCTTTGTCGAGTTTCTTTGTAGTTCAGTAGAGGGTTAGTCTGCTGCAGCCATAACATGGGTAATGTACCATAACTCTGGAGAGATTAGAAAACATTCTGCTGGACTCAGGAAACACAGTATTGAGCGTGGTGAGCATATTGTATGAGTATGAGACAGAGAGAAATCACAGTATATCAACTTAAGCTGTGTGAGGTGTATGGGTGCATGTGTAAGTCGGTGAGTGTAAGGTATGGGCCACTGACCCAGAATAATCAGCACCCATTTCTTTTCTCTGCTTACAGTCTACACCCCTTTGCAGCATCTTAAATCCAGAACCACCGCAGTCAGTCAACACAGACCTTTCGCAGACGCAGAACTTCTAACATATTTATGGCGTGGTATTTCCCCTGCTTGTTGCCCTTAAGCAAGTCCACCTTCCATTGTTATCCTTCTGGAGAGGACATGACATTTGTAGTATGCGCACCACTCTTTCACTACGCTCTCAAAACACTCAGCCGGTTCAGGGCAAGGGGTTATCCAGTTGACAGACGAACTGAACACCCTGCAATTTGAAAAATAGAAGGAACAATGACATCCGCAGCATTACAACATAAAAGGAAACACGAAGGATAAGATTAAAACAAAACCGTTATTACACATGTTTGTAAGTCTGATTTCTTACTTGTGTTCAAAACAATGTCAATTACATTACACACTAATCAGTATAAGAAACTTAAAAAAAGGCCAATTTAAAGAAAATTACAACATGTTAGTTTAGGACAATTTATGAATTGCACTTTGGGGACTCACAAGAGACAGATCACCCATACAAGAAGTCCCTAGTGTAGAGCAAACCTCCAGCCCCATTCTTTCATATCCCTTACCCTGATAAATTAGTTTTTCTTAAACTTAAAGACATATGTACTACTTACCAGCATTTTCATTAGTGTGATCAAGGGATCCCATTTCATTTCACAAGATGATGTGATAGCTGTCTAAACTGTTGAGAAAGATTGTGAGATGTGGTTGAAAGCTTTGGGGGGGAATAAAAGCTATCAAGCAGCCTTTGAGTTTAAAATCACCATTATTTTTTAATTTGGTCATTTCAAAAGTCAAAAAATTAACAGAAGTCAGTCAGCTTGTAGCTTCTTTGAAGAAGGGGATGTTTTGCAGTGTGTTGCTGAAATAAATATCTATTTCCAAACACACCAGGGTCATATAGGAGTTTTGGAGGCCTTCAGGGCTGGAGCTGTGTTTTACAGTCCCACATGTCAGTAGCTTACACATGTTCCTATTATAGTCCCACAATTCTCCGGGAGCTCGTGTGGTCTTCCTCCTGTTACCTAGAGAACTGTTTTGCCACCTGCTCACTGTTGCTGTAGATCACATCACAAGGCCTGGAGGTGATGGTAAGCCATTAGGACTTCATTCTGCAGCCCTCAAGGTCCGATGGGCTGCAGAGGAGAGGAAAGGAGGGGAGTGTTGAATCTCTCTTTTATTTGTCCCCCTTGTTATAGGTAGTAGGGGAAGGAAGACCAAAACGCATGTTTACAGGTGAACACAGGGTTGTTTATTGGGGAAAAACAGTCCACAAGGGAAAACGTCCTAAAATCAACAACACAAAGTGCACAGGGGTCCAGGGAAAAAAAGAGACAGAACTAAAACACAAGAAAAAACTTACAAAGACTACAGGAACTCAGCAGCCGCGGTATCCACAGGAAGACAAACCAGCAAAAGGATCTGACACAAAGGACAACGGGAACACGGGTTAAATACAAGAGCTAACGAGGTAATGGGGAACAGGTGAGATGTCAGGTGAATCACATTAGGGCGGGGCAGGACAATCAGACAGGCACAAAGCAAAGCTGGACAAGACTAGACAGGAAACCATACTACAGGTATAACAGGAAGCAGAACAAACAGACACACAGGGGAACACAAGACAGGACCAGCAACACGCGACCGGGGAGGAAACTGAAACACAAACACAGGGAAGGCCAAATGGGAAAAATAACCCCAAACAAAACCCCAGAACCACAACACCCCAATGTCTTCCTTCCCTTGTTCTCTCGCCATTTGGCTTTTTCTCCCCCCTATTTGGCTTTCCTCTTTTTTGCCACCATTTCCATTTCTTAATATGCCTTTTCCCTGCTTGTTTTGTGCTCCCATTGCTTTGCCTACTTCACCTGTTGTTTTTGGATTGCAACTTTTCTCTTCACCTTTCTTTTCGCTCTTTCCCTTTCCATAAACAAGTCTTTACTCTCTGTATTCATATCCTCTTTAATGGGGCCGTCCTCCCATTCCTCCCCTCTTTACAATATCATCATCTCTGCCCTTGTCCTTTTCACTCACATGCACACAAACGTATTGAATGCATACAACCATCGCGCAAACAGACTCACTCAAAACTGCAAATCTATTCATTACGATTAGCAATTCTTTCACCAAGCAAACTTTAATGTCTTAAAAACACAGTTTATTTCATTCTATTGCTGGAATTATAGTTGCATTTGCATTGCATTTGTTTTTTTATTCTCTCTAAGTGCTGCAGCCCTTGCATCTATATGTTGGAAGAATATTCTGGTCTGAGATCTCCCACTCAGATAATGGTCAGATGATACTGGCATATCTTCTCTTCCTGGCCCTAAACAGCAGAACAGCTAAGTGGGATCAGATAGTAAATACAAATCTTCAATTTGTAGAGTTCTGATAAACGCAACAGTAATTAATTGTAGATTGTTTTGGGGAATGCCAACTTGCATTTCACACTTTAAAAGTAGCAGCATATAAAAAGATATGTAATGTTGCTTGTTCTTGTTTTTGTTTTTTTACCAAAGTTGTAACCTGGACATCTAAATCCATTATGAGAATGCATCTTTGCTGTCTGAGGAAACAAAATAAGCAAAACAGCATGTCTTGAGTCAAATGGATTGGTTACATGAGGGTTAATGACAGGAAGTGGTGCATTAATGTAAGTATTGACTTTCTTCACATCCTCAATTAACACTTATTGTCGTCAGCATACTGAGACTAGAGCTGGACCACCTCTGTGCCACCTGGGGAACAGGGCCTTCTGGGCAGCCTCCAGGATCTCCTGGGATACAATTGTTCCACTAATGTCATTGTAAACTTCAATAGGCTTTGGCTGGGCTCCCAATTCCTGCTACACAATGATAGTAATTCATCATGGGAATATTGAAATGGAGCTGCTGTCTGACTGAGTGTGTCAGCACAGGAATTCTATTGTAGGTGGAAGACATGACATCCGTGTTTTTCATTTGTTCTCCTGTCGGCTTGAGGAGCCCATCTGCCAAAGATATTAACACCTTATTTATCAATACACGCCAAAGGCCTACATTTAATAAAGGAGGGCTTTGTATGATATTTTGGGGCACTGATTCTACTGTTTTTCTTGGAAAGTCTCCACATTAGGAATTTGACCAGTTGTTCATTTAAAATGATTGTTCAATGCAGCCCCAATTCACTAAATATATAATTCTACTTCATTTCCCTTGTCTTATTTTTGTGGGTTTGGCCATCATTGCTATCGGTTGGGATAACATTGTACTCGCCAAAGTACTTTCTTAGATCAGACAGGTTGTAAACAATCAAAAGGTTTAGCCTGATGATCTTAACCACTGTATTCAGAGGTCAAACCTAGGATGAGTACACATCAAATGTCATCATGTAATAATCTGCCATTGCACAGGAACATTATGGGCGCTCACTTTGGCAAATATGGTAGGGCAAAGTTGAACCTGCAGGTCAATCTGTTAACTGTGATGTATGTTCACGACAGACAGTTGAATACAATTTTACTGCTTGCCTTCATTTTATCTTCCATGTAGTTTGGCTAACATGGGGGTTTGTTCAAACCCAGAATAATAATCTGATTGCTTTTGTTTCTTTCCACCCATATTTAACTATTTTAAGTGATGTCACTGCAATCCCACATCTCAGCAAATTAAATGGGTGAATGCAAAGTTTGGCCAAATTTACCAGAATAAGATCCCAGTTGTAAACTGGAATCGTCCATGAACAATTTCAGATTTGTGCCAAGATTAGAGACATGTTACTTATACAATGAGTCTTCCTAAATCTAATGGACCTAGCTGGTGTATGAATATGAATCATGCCTTTCCCTTCTAATGAGGTAGCTTCTTGTAATGAGGTTTACAGGCCTAATGTTGCATATGCATATTCCAAGATTAAGCAAATAATGAATTCCCCCTCAAAACACACCAAATCCCATTTGGGCCTTGTGTATATTTTAGCTCAGCATTGCTGATCCCCCCTTGGGTTAATTATGTCTCTCTAAGTGAGGTATAAGCTAATAAGAGAGCACCAGGTGTGTTTGTGGTTGCTGACGATCACAGATTCTTGATTGGATGCAAACCGGACTGCACCTGGAATCTCAGGGTCGTTAAGGTCCCAGGCCCAATCAGCCCAATTTCACTGAATTTCACTTTCTCCTGTTTAGATTGGTCTGAAATGAATTCAATTGTGTTCAACTAGCTGGAAGCTGAAACTGTGTCACCCCAGAGGTCTGTTACAGATCATTTGTTGTAGGCAAATAGATATCCTTAAGAACCAAAAGAACACAACTAATTGACTGACGCTTGTTCTGTACAACGAGGGTCATGTTTATTACATCAGGACATTAGAGGGTGCTGGGCTTGCAATGATGACACCCTGATGAAAACAAATGTGAAAAAGGTTATGAGCTAAATCTGCTTATTTTCATTGTTTTCTTCATTCATTGTTATGTTGCTGCAACACAAAAGCTGACTTCCAAATACTTTGCTGACGTCTTTTTAGCATTTATTTCACTTTAATTACAAACCAACCAGTTAAAGAAATTCAAAATGTACTTCCTCCTTTAAGCCTTTATCAGTTTCTATAGAATTCACCATCAATTCTGCCATCAGCTCCATTATCAATGGGAAAATGCTGCATCCAGAGACACCTAAAAGAGCATGGCTATCCTATATGAATGCACATCAATTTGTACTGCAAGTAGGACAGATTTATATGACGGCACCCCCTTTTTCTTCCTAATCTTTGTATATATGGGAAGGCAGGTGTCGAATTTGACCCAGTGAAGATGCCCATGATCTGTAACCAGCAGTAGTGGTGTGTGTGTGTGTGCATGGAGGGCTTCTCTCTCCTCTGTGAAATAAACACACCAGATAACATCTGTGTTGGTATGCTGCACCCTTGTGGTGCTCAGCTGCTACATCTCTATAAGTCCAGATAAGGAGGCCGCCTGGCTCCAAGGGAGTGCGATTGAATCTGTGGCATTTAACTCGATAAAAGATCCCACTGCATTTTCCCCAGATATAACAGCCTGCAGTGTTTGTTGGAGAAAACCATGGCACCATGAAGAAGTCTCTCAAAGCAGTAAAATGTTTTAAATTACTATAAATGTATCAAACCGACACTTATCTCCGTCAAGTACTGAGGTACTTCCATGTATTAGATCAGCAGATGCAAAAAACTGTGAGTCCGGGCGGCCCAATCATGCACATTCAAGTGCATACGCACAAAAACGCACACACCCACACACACACCAATCCAACGGGTCAATTGTTCTCTATTAAGACGTCCTTTGTCTTGGAGTGCCGGCCTTGTTGCCTTGATCTTGCAGAGACATCACACGCAGTGGAAACTTGGCTACAGTGCAGCGGTGGTATTGACTGTACAGGCGTCCCTAGGAGGTGACAAGGACAGCAATTGATTGGGCCTAAATGAGAGTGAAGAGGAAGATTGATTGCCATCGATCCACTTCTTCTTCCAGCAGTCTCCTCCATCTTTGATTATGACCACTTTACGCCCAATCAAGTGTGTGTGAGCTGTGATGGGGGAAATCCCATTGAGAGGTATTAGCTCCATTTGTGAAGGCTGCAATTATAAGAGGATGTGAGGGCCCGGGGTCAATGCGCAACAGGTGCCATCAGGCTGGATGATAATAATAGTGCTTTCTCCTGCTTCCCACTGCAATTTAGTCATAAAGATAATAGGCTATGGGGAAGATGGCGATGCTTGGTGCATAATAAATGTTTCCATAATAACGGCTTGAGGACAAAAAAACAGCTAGCTGTGATGAAACAATCATTTGTTAAGATTTAAAGAAAACAGCGCTCTACTGTGCTTTTTTTCCACATTTTTTTTATTGAAAGCTTCATCAGAGAGAAAAAAAACAACTCATAAAACCCAAGTCAAATCCTAACATCCACAGATGTACAGATAGTTTTTCAAAGATCACACACACTGAGCAGCGTGTGCGAGGCGTGACCGTGTCCTCCTCGGCGCTGAAACAAATAAAAGTGAAAAAACAAACAAAAACGAGAAAACTAACAAAAAACAAACTAAAAACCGCTCTGCTGTCCTAATAAATAGTTCCTCTTTTTATCTGGGAAATTAATCCCATGCACTTTCTGTGCTGGCTATCTCTAAACAATTTGTCGGCCATTTCCTAGTGATTGAAATGAATTTTGTATTTTTTTTTCGGGGAGCAGTTTTGCACTCCATGAGGGCTGTGCAGGCTGGCTGCGCTCCTGGGGTTGTGTGGCCAATCAATAGCTCTCATCAAAGGTGGACCGGAGCATCAATTAAAAAGCACAGGGCCCTAGCTCTTGTGGGGGGCAGTTTGAGCAATTTTTCCACTGCATTATGTGTGTGGAGAGTATGAGTGAGTGTGTGTATGTGTTGGTCTGTGATGAGTTATTGAGCCACCATTCTCCTGCACACGAGCTGTGAGAGTAACTCTGAACTACTGTTTTCCTAAAACCAGAGAATCAACGTCAAATGGCTACAAGTCCATTTACAAGAAAACTCTCAAACTAAGCATGACATGTAATACACCTAAGGAGTTTGCTCCTGTGACAGTGTGGAAGCCACACTACATATATGACTTTCTGGATCTTGTCAGATTTAAGGAGAAGAAGATAAGTAACCTACTTTGCTTAAAAAAACTGACACCGGTGAAGACTAGTCTCAAGATCTGTATTCATCAGGTATTTCAGAGAAGGTAAGCTCACAAAAGATCTGATTTACCTTGTAGAGAGTGACTGACGAGGAATAAAAGGATCTGTTCGGTCTAAGTGCACAGTATTCTTCCTTCTTTCTGTATCAAATAAACGTTGGAAAGCAATTCTGAGCATCTGATTACACATCCTCCAGACACCAGACGAGTGAGATGTACTGCATTGTGGCAATTCAGATATTGTAAGATAAATAATGAGTCTTACAATTCTGTAACACTTTATATATGATTGCATAAACTTTGTTTTTATCCACGGAAGCAAACAATGTCATCCTGGCACTTAAGCAGGCAAACTGTGAGCACCTGTAGAGCCTAGGTTTATGTATGACAAAAGGGACATTATAGCTTCAGCCTGCTGTCCCTGCTAATAGAAAATAATGTATGCAATTGTGGCATCGTGGCCTATAATCCACGAGTCAGTTACCCAAGTTATTTGCGAGCTATGCTTCGACACTTGTGCTTGCAAATGATTGCAGCATCATGTTTCACACATTTTGTGGGTCCTAGAGGGCTCTTGCATGTTCATGCATGGGTCACAAAGGTGGCGTTTGTTTTGATTAGTGAAACGTGTCAAAATGAACACAAGAGGACATTAGGTCGTGTTGCCAATCGCAGCTTGCAAGTTGCAAAATGAGAGAGCAGCAGATTGGAGTCTGAAAAGGATGCTGATGTGGAGATGAAAAACAGGAAGAAAGGGAATGTTGCAAACCGATGGATTGAAAGTGGTGGTTAGGTATGTTAAATACAAAACTTAAGGTGGGAAGACGTGAAAAAATTGTGATCGTGTAGACTGTGTAGAAAATGGGAGAAAGAGTCTGTCCCGGTGTGATGGTGTAGGAAAGGAAGGGTGTTGCTAATTAGCGAGGGGTCGGCCTGGTCACGTCCTGGAGTCCTGTACCGAGGACATAGTGCTGCATGAAGTCAGAGAAACTCCACGCTATGACCACGTCTGCCCTGCAACAGGATCTAATGATCCCCCTCCTCTTTCTTTCTTTCTTTCTTTCTCACACATACACATTCTCTCTTGGTATAGCTGGCTCCTGGTTTGTGCTGACATACGTTACTGGCTGACTGGGAGAAAAGCATTTCTGCTACAGCCTCCCTAAAATTGCAAGCATGCCTTCTGTATACTTCCACAAAGGTATTGGTATTCTGAAAAGGTACATTATGCCATTGTGCTATTAAGAAAAAAACATTTCTGTTCAGTTGGGTAATCGTTCAGATCTCCGTGAAATGTTGGTACCATACACAAAAAGCACCTGCCTTAACATCTTTTCCTCCAATCTCCATTAGCAAAAAATAGCTGATATTCTTTGTTGTGCATTTCTTCCAAAATCTTTTGGCTATTTGAAATCCTTTTCTCCATAATGCCATTACTATTGAATCTCAGGCCATTTATGGGACGCTCTGCTATGCTTATTAAGTTTCAAAAATGTCTTCTGTACTCTATAAAACAGCAGCTGTTAAAGTCTTGAGAACTTGGTTATATCTATGCTGAATTTGCGGAATTCATAACCTCGCTAGTTAAACTCTTGAGTACAAGAACTCTTCAGATACACACACACACACACAAACACACACACACACACAAGCTTAAAACTGGTAAAGTTAAAGTTGAACAGCTCTCTTCATACTTCAAATGCAACAATATGTAACGGAATGGCGTGTTGGGAAAGTCAGGTGAGCTCTAAAACCCAACATTTGTCAGTTGTTAGCCGTTTACGACTGTAATGTGGCAAAGACTTGTTCATTGGGGGTTTAAGAGCAGATCAAGACTCGAGGCAAATACGAGCAGATGTAGATCAGATTGACTGATTGGACAATACGCAGCTTAACTGTCATTGAGAGAGTTTGAAGACATTTAGCTTTTGACCTCCGTTGTTGGATGGAAGATAAGAATGTACGGCCGGTATTAACACTGACTGCAGAAAAAGAAAATGTACATATGGCACTTCAGGATTAGAACCTGTGTGCCAGTTTCTTTTGTGTCATTAAGTGAACAGGTGGCCTGTTAGGAGTGACTTGATGGCCAAGTAATCAACAGTGGCCGGTTCGTCACAGAGATCAGTGAGCACATTGAAAGCACAAGCCCGAGACAGCTTCCTCTTTAGCACCATAGAGTAGCTTCGATATCGTTCAGCCTTTCTTTAGCACAACTGAATCAAACAAGCTCTTCCATGTGCTTTGCTTTTTTATACTATCACAAAGATAATTTGGAATCATTTGGAAGTTTAGTTAAAAGGCACTCAATGTACAATTTGATTGTTGGTTACAAACATCGCCATGATGACGTAGCTAGCCTGTAATGTGCACAACACGCCATCATGAATGAGTCACATGAACTGCAAGAGCTCAAGTCAAACCAACCCCTTTTTCTGTCAGGAAGAAAGGGTTCTTTTGAGGGACACTCGGGTGGATCCTATTGCCCCGGAGGGAGACAAATTGGGCCCGTCAAGCCTCATTGCGAGAGTGACTGAAATTGGTTGGTGGTTCTGCTTCTGCACCATCCAATAAAGAGAAGAAATCTCAGAGAGAGGGCATGAGAGGGAGGAAAAGAGAAAGAACGAGGGAAAATGAGAGCAAAAGGAGCCTGGCTTGGCCATGGTAAATTAATGGTGCCAGTGAAGCAGGGAAAAAACTGTGTCTTTTTAGTGCTGTAGCCCAACAGTGGGGCAGAGCGGCCGGGCACGGGCCAACAGAGCTGACACACAGCGCTACTGACACACAAAAGGCTCCTGTAATGGGGGCAGAAATGGCCGCTGTCCCACAGGCAATTTCTTCAGGGTACAATCCTCTGAGATGAAATCATTGAAAACCTCACACAGCTCTGGGATGGAAAGACCAGATAAGATGTGACGGGGTTGTTTGTGCAACAAATTGGGACAACCAGGGGTGTAACTGACACTCAGTGGTAGGGCCGCAGAAGCAGCTGCCATCAACATCTTGTTAAGGCTGGTAAGAAGCCTAGTTAGTTCCCACAGGGGTGCTGACCTCCCCTGCTTGTGCTGGACAAATGATCAGGGGGATGTTCAAGACACACAGTCCTTTTCTATCCTTTAAACACACTTCTTCTACGCCTTGTTAGTGTCACAGAGTGATGTTTTCTTTCAATACAAATAGGTCTTCTGGCAGGTGTGTTTATAAAGGAATGGTGAGACATTTCTTCACAGTAACTTCCTTGTGTCTGTGCAGGTTGACTGTCAAGCTCAAGGTAATGACAAGACTCCAGTAAAGTATTGTGCCTGGCCAAATAATAGTCTGGCACAGAATCCCCTCGTAAAACCACAAGGTGTTGTTTTTACATTTCGTTATTTTTGTACAGATTAAACAAAAGAGATAGTAAGAGAGTACCGTATGTATCGGTGAGCTTTAGAATTTCTGGTAGGTTGATTTTTCTATCTTTGCAAAGAGCCGGGCTGGCTATTAACAGTCTTTGTGCTCAGCTAAGCTAACCAGCTGCTGGCGGTAGCTTAATATTTACCGTACAGACGACAGTGAAATCGATCTTCTCATCTTACTCGAAGAAAGCAAACAAGCATATATTAGAAAATAATCAAATTATTCCTTTAAGATTTTCTATTACTTCTTCACTGTTGTTTTAATAAGTTTTGGCTGCATAATAGATTTAGTTAGAACCATTAAGTGCCAAAGTATATGCAATCATTGCTAAAGACTATAAACTTAGATTTGATCTGTGACTTACCTGGTGTTCAATATGCAGCAAACACCACTCATCTGGTAATCTGGGCAGGTAAATACTCAAAAATGTGACCTAAATTTGGTGATAAGTGAAAGAGATTACCAGAAGGTCAAGCAACAGCAGTTCCCAGTTCAACACTGCAGCTCAGTATGCTGAGGAATGGTTGAGTTAAATATGATTAAATTAAAGAGATAAAGAGCTAGAAGCAATGCGTTGACAACCACAGAGCGTAGCAGCAACATTCCCCAATCTGTTTCCTAAAGTTTTCCCTGCAGGATCTGATAGAGAGAGAGAGAGAGGTGGAATGCAACCACGGTGTGTGAAAGCATTGTCAAAGTGATGAGACATAGAAAGTAACAAAAAGACAAGAAGAGGAGGTGAAGAAGTGAAGGTAGGACTGCCACTGGTTGAATTACACTTGAAATACTGTTTGATATTTGTGTTTGAGTTTGTACAATAAGTGTGTGTATGTTTAGTGTGTGTGTGTGTGTGTGTGTGTGTGTGTGTGTGTGTGTGTGTGTGTGTGTGTGACGGCTTGGACAACTGTGGAAAACTAGCTTAAACCCGGTTAAAAAAGAAGATGTTAAGGATAGTAAGGACTGGTCCGGCCATCAACGTCAAATAAAAACAACGACAACAGCAACATCAACAACAACAACAATATCAACATTAACATCATCATCAACAACAACATCAACAACAACAAAATCAAACGGAAAAATGAAAAGGGAAAAAAAAAATACTCTGGTTCAGAGTGTCTCTTCATCTTTGGTATAAAAATGGCCATCCATGGGCTGCATTTGATCCACAACTAGGAAAGACTACAGAAATTGTCAACAATTTCTTCTATTGCTTTTGCACTGATTGGTTTAAACCATTAGCTCCTACTGAATCTACTGTTTGTGTTTCACTGCCGGAATTTTTTCCATAGTTTTTGTTAATTTTATAATTTTTTTCTTCTTCCTTTTTTTTCTCCTTTTTGCAGTGTGACAAGCAAAGCGGGCTAAAAACATCTTAAAGCTCATAAAAAAGGTAAAATGTGGCAGATAAAAAGCACTAATGTCATTGACCGCAACTTTGCCATGTAAAATAATAATTATGATAATAAAAAACAAGTTCAGCATTTGCAACAGACTGCATCCGCAATGCAGCATGTTTTTTTCTGCTTTCATTTTTTTCTCATAGTGAAAAATCTCTTCAAAGCTTCTTCTTCCCCCCCAAGTCTCATCCCCAAACATACATTTTGTTTTCTTCTGACACTTAGTTACCTCTGACATTATAATTATCAAAGTTTTCTTCTAATGAAGAAAAGGAAAAAAAGCTCTTCTCTATTAAATCTGTACAGCTTATGTGATAGATTCTTTTTTTTCCTCTTAAGAACAACTCATCCAGTGTCTTGTACCCTCCAAGTGGTCCAAGAGACTGATTTAATTTGCTTCCCCCCCCCAACCAGACGTCAGACTTTAGCTCTGTAAAAAGTTTCTGACACAATTCAAATTAAGGCCATGAAGATTCAAGAAAGAAAAAACACTTTGTTTTTGAATATATCTAGAAAACTAAAATTTAACACTAGAACATAAAAAAGAGTGAAAAGAAATTGTAGCTTAATATCTGAGGAAGACAATCTGTGTGTATCTCAAACTTGACTCCCTTTTTCTAATTACAAAATAAACTTCATCACCTACCTGCACATTCAACCTTTTTTTTTGTCATTTTTTCTTACTATTTTTTTTCTTTTTTAATTGGTTGAGATTTCTTTGAGAAACTTTTCAAGCTTCAGCCCAGCCCCCCTTCAGGCAGGTTCCCAGACTAAACAATTTCACTTCTTTGCACTGTGCCCAGCAATTTTCTCATCCCCTTCCTCAGCACTCCTTTCCTCCTTCTTGCTGCTTTTTTCTTTTTCTTTTTTTTCTCATAGGCCAGGTAGGAAATGAAAAAAGTGTCTCTTTTTTGGTGCCTGGGCAATCTGGAAGCAATCTCTTTCTTTTTTTCTTTTCCTCACACTCACAGTGCAGCCACCTTCTGTCTCGAGGCAATGCTGTCACAGGAACATTTGCTCAGGCCGTTGCTATCTGATGAAATAAGAGAAAACAGAGAGGGAGGGAGAGAGAGAGAGAGAAAGAGAGAGAGAGGTGCCATTGTAATCAAAGCACAATATTACAAACACAGGTAAAGCAATAGAGCTGACAGCCGCCAACCCAGCCAGAAGACCGAAGCTAAATGAAGCACGCTAAACAGTTCTGATCGGGTCAGAAAAGCAAAATGTTCTACCAAAACAATGAGCAAATGACAACAACAGCCAGGAGTAATTTGAGTCCTTTACATCTCCGTCTCTCAGTTCTCTCATTTTATTTAGAGTAGTATTTTGTATTGTGCTGCTTGACATGACATTCATCACATGACACAATATACAGAGATTAAAACTCAAATGACAAATGTATATACTCTCACAATATAAATTGTCATAAGACCCACACCTTTGAATGTAAAAAAAATAAATTATTGTGAAAAATATTCATCTTTACTAAAGAAAATGATTCATAATAAATAGTTAAAACTACCCTGAAATGACAGAATACCATATTAAAGTGGTTGACAGCATCTATCCTGCTCCACTGTTTGACTTACTTGGACTGGTATGAGTATGTGGGAACATGTTCGCCAGCACCGTCCACCTGGATCTGTTGCTGCTGACCGGCCACCTCCTGTGACGAGGGAGCCACTGTCTGGGGGGAGCCGTCCGTCACCACTCCCTGGGGACGCACACGGGAGGAAATGTGTCAGCACTGAACTTTAACAAGCGTCTCTCTGCAAAGCTTGGCACTTACACACTACGGACTGTGAAGCCCCCTCAGACAAACTTGTAATTTTGGGCTTTAAAAATAATTATGATAATATTTACAAAATAAATGACATCAAATAAAAGCGCTCAGACAGACAGGTCTATCACTCTGAACTCACATACGAGCAATTCTCACACCTACAGAACTTTAACATTTAAAACATTATTCTTTTTCCTCAAGAGATGCCAATGCACTGCCTGTCAGAAATGCAAATAAAATAATTAAATTGTTTGGATTTATAAACAGCAAAAGTGCAGACATGCAGAAATGCTGTTTTGATTTTTAACATGTCACTCAAATGTGTTAACAGCATTATAAGAAGAATAAAAGACCTTTATATCTGAGCTGCTTGAGTAGAACAATTATATCGAATGTGAATAATGAAAACAAAGTGGTTTAATAAAACAAGCAATATAAAAGTATCATCAGCGTGCTGTGACTTGACCTAGGGGTTAGTGTGTGTGAGTCAAATATGTACAAATAACAAAAAAAGATCTTTAGTACAAAATGTGCAAAAATGCTTGTAGACTTTTACATCTTTGAGGTTAAAAAAAAGGTCTTTAAAGATGACCATGTGTACTGAATTTATTACAACAACCTCTCAGCCTTTGTATGTGTCTAGCATTAACGATAGCCCCTGTCATTGAGTCATCTCAATCACCTTTAACAAGCTCTCAAGGATACAGCGTCCTGCCCATACATCAGCCCTGCAGACACTGGCTGATGCAGTGATATACACTCCACTGCTGATGCTAGCATTCAGTAGACAACGGTGAGGATGAAATAGGTATGATGCGCCATGGGCTACACTACAACTACATTTCTCTCCTCCGTCCCTTTCTTTCAGCTTAGGACGTGGGTATAAGAGGTGTGGGGGAGGAGCGACTAATGGGCCTGTCAGGGGAAACTGTCATTGTCCGTGGCTGGTGGGCTAACCAGAGCTCCGTGGCTGACGAATATGTGTGTCCCAGCTACCTACCAGCCCGGACCGGCTGTGGCAGAGAAGAGAGAGGGAGAGTGAGAGAGAGAGAGAGAGAGAGAAGGAGAGAGAGTGAGACGGAGAGGGAGAGAAAGCACCGCCGGCACTGTGTCTCATTTCAGCTCCTGTCATCTGATACACGACTGATAGTCCATCTGAATACGACCGTACTGTCAGCCGCCAGACAGCCGTCCCGCTCTCCTCTCCTCGACGGCCTGCCTGCCTGCTTTCCACGTTCATCATTTCACAGGCTGGGCTGCCCGAACCTGACAGGAGCTCAGACAGCCGCCGTAGAAGTGACAAACTCTGTGCTGCACTTGAACTGTCTTTCCCAAATACTATAAAACTTCTGACTCATCTTGCTTTGCTTGCAGTTTTCCCCCCTTGTTAAGTGCTGGTGGTGTGAGGCCATTTGTTCACAGAGAAACACAAGCAATTTACAGCGTGCTTCAAATGTAAGCTGTCTATTTAATAAAGAACTGAGCACATGTGGGTGTTAGTGAGCGGGGTGTCAGGAGTAATGATGTCCTCCTTTGGGTAAACGTAGGCAGATTTGTGATTATTGGTAAGTAGGCTACCGTGTGCATGCGTACGAGTCTTACCTCGACAGGGACGGCTGTTGGAGGCACAGGAGTGTACTGGGGAATGTAGGTCCCTTGCATAGGCGCCGCGGCAGCTGCAGCAGTCATATACTGAAACACAATGAAAAGAAAATATCAAAATAACTGCTACACATCACAATACACACGTTACATACCAAATGCCGATCCAAAGTGGGACAAAAAAGACTAGACAGATATCCAACACGGATATTCCCAGTAAGTTTCATTCACTTCAATTAGAAGTAAGAATGTGTTGTCCAATTCCAATTCAAAACAATTGGGAATGTGAGCTTGCTGTGACTTCAGCATCCTTTGGAGGGCGCTAAATGAATATGTGTGCTCTCAGAGCAGAGCAGAAGAGAGTGTGTGAGGTAGACAGAGGAAGAGGGGGAGGAAGAGATGTCCAGCTGTTCCACCAAGACTTCATAGACAGGCAAATGCACCACTCCATTGAGAAGAAGATAAAAAAATATGTAAAAAAGTTGAAGGGAAAGAAAGAAGAGTGAAAGAGAGAGAAAGGAAGCAGTTAAGCAGGAGGTCTTTTGCCTGTGGCCTATATTCCTTTAGACATGCCTGCCCTGGCTTTTAACTGGGTGCTAGCGTACTCCATGATGGCAATTTTACAGACGTGACACACGTTACATGACAGCCACAGGGCTTTCACATGCAATATGAATGAGGTCACGGCACGGGCCTGATTTGCCTGTGTGTGTGCTTCTTGATTAGCACATGCCTGTGGATAAGAAAATGACTATGAACTATTGAGTGAATGAGTTCTCCTGTGTGCAGCTGTGTGTTGGGAACTTACATGCTTATGTGTGTGTGTGTGTGTGTGTGTGTGTGTGTGTGTTCTTGTGAGAGACAGACAAAGACAAAGAGGCTTGGAACGATAATGCTGCAGTACAGCGCCAACGGATGTGATCCCAGATAAAAGCCACCAGGCTGCCTTTCCGCCTCTCCCTGTCTTCCTGCTGCTTTTCCGGACCCCAGAAAAAAAAGGGAAGTACAATCTCTTTCTTTCTGTCTTATTTTTCCCTTCGCCGCTCAGCCCCCCTGCCAGTGCTAAAAAGCATGGCAACAGTATGCTGTAGGAGGCAGTAATGGAGGGGATGTGCCAGGCTGCGGAGCCTTTCTTGGCCGTGGGCCCGGCGGTGCTGGTGAAGTGTCATTACCGGCAGCGTTGCTAATGGATCGGGTACGGCTCCACCGCTCACCGCTAATGAGAGCAGCTAAAGGCCATGGACATGGGTGATTAACTCCCCCACCGTCGCTACACATGGCCAGTAGGATGCCCTGGGATGGTGTGCTTTCGGATGTGAGTTTGACTGTGTGGGCCTGTGCGTGTGAATTTAAGGTTATCACACCTTCAGGGCTGTCACACTCAAGACCGGGTGAGGGGGCACATCCAGACTTCCTGACACATTACCACATTACCTCTCTGTCTCATCCCTTCTTCCCTCTCACCTTCCTGTCACTCACTCCTTTCCCTCCCTCTTTTTTCTCGCTCTCTCAACCTGCTATTGTCTAAAAGGGCCTATCAGGTTGTTGAAGTGACCTTCTCCCTGGTGAATTGAAACCATGCATACCAATTTTTCTCAGGACTTTAAGTCTACGCCTTTACTTCCCATTAACTTATTCAGTCAACTCACCTGTGAGGGCTGCATGAAAGCAAATGAAGGGAAGCAGGAGATAATTAGCAATATCCAAATCTCCCTGTCAAAGGGATGATGTCCATTTGAAATGTTATATTTCTCTGCAAGACTGCAAAAGGAATTTAAATTAGATTTAACAAGAAAATTTAATAAGATAAGGTTTTTACCTTCTACCATAACCATTAGTTAACCTATTTAATGGGGCAGGTTGAGCAAGGGCATCTTCCTGCAGTCGCTGCTATGGAAAGTCAGGGGGATGTCAAGCTTGGCTACGGTGAATTGAGTTGCTATGGCAAAAGATGATTTTTGTCCAATTTCAACTTTTAATACTTTCTGTCCATAGTCAGGGGACAGGTTTGGGTAATATAAAACATCCCTAATTGGCAATAAATGGTGTTTCACTCTCAGCCAGTCACTCACACACACACACACCCGTGCACGGAGACACACACACACACACACGCACACGCACGCACGCACGCACACTACACAAACACACACATACACACACACATACCTGCGACTGGAGCAGATGGCGTGTACGTATGTTTGATGAACGGGAGGCCTGAATAGTTCCTTAACGAGGCTAGTGTGAGTAGACTCCTTAAGTCTCTTCTCTACCATCACTCTCTATGACACACAACTAAACTACAGTATAAAGTCAAACCGCAATGCAGCAATGTCAGGACAACAAAACATTTACATACCATACCATAGACAGGACCACTCTGGTACCACAGTGGTTTGGGCCTCTGCACGGAGTGAGACAGGGCAATTTATGTTTGGTGGGTGCAAGGATGATAGCGCAGTTTACTTTCTGAATTTCCCCCTGAAATTTTAGTTCTGCCTCTGTTGGGCTGCAGCACAATCCATTAGCATGCTGAAACGTTCAAATACATCATCCACCTCTCTGTCTGTCACCCAGCCTCTATATATATCTATCTATCTATCCCCTCTGTGTTGACATGCTGTTCTGTTGCATCGCCTGCGAGGTGGAGGATAACAGTTGGTCAAGGCAAGAGCATCTAGCTACTCATTGGAGGTTATTAATGGCAGAGCAGCGTGGGGATGGGCTCTGATGACTATTGATCTTAGCTGTGGGGCTCCACACAATGGGAACTATTGGAGCTGCACTCAGCGGCTATGAATCAAAGTGCTGTACCAGTTCACCATGAAAGCCTTCCGTATGTTGGCTCCCAGGCTTTGTTAACACCTCGCCTGCAGAGATTTAAAGCATACTTGCAAAAATCTGTGTCATCTTCTTAATCACTTCCTTAAACACATTTGTAACATCATCATCATAATTTAAATTCATACAAAAACTTTTGAAAATAAATGAATTTACTTCTAATTCAGATTAGTGGCACAATTTTTTGGGTTACAAGCCCGTAAACACATTTAGAAAAGGCCATAAAAGGTTATCCCTCCCTTAACAATTACCTTCAAGGTCCTGCAGGGACTTAACTGCTCAATGATACTGGGATATAACCAGATGTTTGAATGTGGAGCTACAAGAGGAGAAAGTGCATGTACAGTCAACACTCGGGTAAGTAAAGGTTAAATATGGCCACACACGCTAATGGAAATTTACAATAACATACTGTACTTAGACTTTCCTATAGAAAACCAAGGGAAACCGCACAGATAATAGAGGGAAGCTCTCACACAAATCTGTCTTTCAGGGACAGAGAAGTTGTCAATCACCACTGTCACCATGACAACAGAAACCTGGGTTCTACATGCCATGACAGAAATAGTATGGAAAACATAGAGGGAAGGTCACCTCTTGTCATGTCAAACACTTTGTCGTTCACACACAAACGCAGACATTGAGATGCGTACAAACACACACAAATACTAAAATGATAGAGCATGTGCACATCAACATTTGCGCAGCAACTTACAGGCAAGAGCAAGCCCAAAGCATGACAGATAGACTCCTGCTAAGTGGTTAGAGCACGGATATAGTAAATAAATCAGTAACAGAGCAATATGCACCAAACCTGCTAAAATAAATCAGTGAGGAGCATGGATGGCATGTTTATGTGTGCCATCCATAAACAGTGAGCCTGAGGTTCTTCAGCATTCTTTAATCAAGTTGTTCAAGATAGACAGACACCAAAGTGAGCTGGGTAACTATACAAGTTGTTTAAAACAGAACATTTTCTGGTGAAGCAGCTAAATTCCAAAGCGGTGACCTTCAGACGGCCCCGATCCATGCTTCCTCATTATGAGGTGAGCTTTTCCTTGCCACTCCTTTTTAACAGGCCTAAGTTAGGCCTGTTAAAAAGGAGTGCCTAACCCTCCGTGCCGATCCTGGCTGCAGAATAACATGGCGTTCTCGGAAAGCAATGGTCACCACACCAGTGTCGCAGCTTGGGCGGACCGGGAACATTTGGTTCTTTTCTTGGAGAGAAGAAGAAAGCCACAGCCATACACAAACAGCCGCAAAGAGTCCTGGAACAGCCAAAGAGTATTCTGAGGTGTGGCTTCTCCGTCAGCGGCCAAAGGCAGGCGTGATAAATTGTTGACTCTGGAGCCGCTACTCATGGCAGGTGATCTTCAGTGGTGAAGTTTAAGTCATGTGACTAGTTGGGGCAATCAAAACAACCTCACCACATGTGTGTACACTTGAGGAATGTGCTCTTAGAGAATGTGGTGTCAAGTCCAGTTTACTACATGGATAGTCACAGATCCTGGTTCCTAACCTCTGCTTTAACAGGCTTTCTCAATCAGACGTTATGGAAGGGCTTTCACATCTGGCTTTAAAGGAAACGTCTCAATTCACATTGATGATCAAGAGTGGCATGCCGTGTGTGCAGCTCAGCCATAGAGAAGTTATGCTACACAGCACATCGCCTCAGGAAAGCTAAGCAGGCAGAAAGGGGAGAGGCAGAAAGGGAGAGTAAACCAGAAATAAATAAAAAAGAGAGAGTGTGTCTTAACCCACTTTCTCTTATAATACAACCCATCAAACATCAGAAGCCATCATCATAGATTAGCCTGTCTCTAATCCTGGCTGTTAGCACAGCTGGGGCAGATTAGGGAGGGGGCATTCCTGACAGAGCCAACATGGCGTCACAGTTGCTGACAGCTCACCTGAAAACACATGGGTAACTGTACAATACAGCACTGTTTCAATCACACACACACACACACACACACACACACAGACAGAGAGATCAAACGTAGTGCCGAAGCAAAGCTGCATGCTTGCCTGCCCCCGGGCAGCAGGGTTAGGGCAGGAAGTCAGGATTCAGAACTATGCAACACCTCTAAGTACACTTGATCCTAAAACAGGGGGGAGTTCCTGGTTTAGGGGGCGACGACTGTAAGCGAGTGTGTGTGTGTGTGTGTGTGTGTGTATGTGTGTGTGTGGAATAAAGAAAACTGATAGAGTGATATATTTGATGTGTGATTTAGAGAGTGAGTGAGACAGAAAGTGTGAGAAAGAAACAGAAAAGAGAGGGTGAAAGTGAGGAAGGTGGAGAACAGAGGGCCCTGTCACACTGTTAAACTTCACAGGAAATCTGTTTAATGTGGAAGATCAGGCAGGAAACATGCTCTCTCAATATCTGGCGGTGAATGCATGCAGTGTTAAACAAATGATACGGCAGCTCCATGGCAGAGCACATGTGGTGACAGCCTAAGAAGGTTTGGCTTTCTTGAAAGGAAATGTAAAATCCATCTCTTCTCAATGTGTACTTTGTTTTAGAACCAAATGAACAATGTTCGCCAAAAAAAAAAAATAACGACTCCACTTGGTCCTCCTGACCCAAACCTACTGTGTAACGGACACCTGCCGTTTTCTCTTTACACTCATGCAGACTTTGAGATGTTTTTCATAACTGAGCTGGTATTAGAAAAAGGAATGACAGCAACACTGCTAGCTACAACTACATTTTAAGTGCACCTTTCTATGAATAGATTTGCAGTGTTTGAGCATTCATTGTTCATCCCCTCAACTGTGTCCATGCTACTTCCAGCGTTTAGAAAATAACACATTATAATGAACCTGGTTAACGTGCATTCCCTATTTACAGTGTTTTACAAAAGAATTACTGAACTATTAATACTAAATACTAAAAGCAACAGTGAATCTTTGAAAAAGTACTGGACAACAAAAAAGAAGAAAATCAGGCTATAGACTTAAATCCAAATTCAATGATGTTTTTCCCCAAAAAACATGCATAAGAAGGTGACATTATTTTCCCAGCCCTGTGTAGTATGTCCAGGTACTGTATCAGACAGTGCAGCTTGCATGTAGCATAAGAAGTCTGGGAAAATGTACATGCACAGCAATATTCCACTATTATTCTGGTTGGATATTCCAAATAAGGCCTTTTTTCCAAATAAAGAATTTTCCATTAAAGACGTGGGATATTCCGGTAATAAGTGCATATAAACGTAGTCAGGGCTGCTCGTAAAGCTTCCGTCTCTGATCGCACAGTACGTTTATCAACTTGGGAGGTTCTCTTGTCTGGATTATGAAGAGTACTTACACTTCCTGTAGTGCCCAGGGACAGATGGTTCATCTGTTGGGCGAGAGGGCCCATCATGCTGGCAGGCTGCATGGACATAGTGTGGTCCATGGCTGGCGTGATCACTGCACCCTGGTAGGGAAAAAAAGACAAGAAGAAGGTGAGATAAAAGATTTGCATGTTCTTATACTTACTTATTGGCTACTACAAAGTGGTTGATAGTCCTCCTGGACATCATGTTAAAACTAAACCCGCAAAAAAACCACTACAAAAAATGTTGTATATGTATATGTAAATGTGGATAAAAGAAACATATAACATATATAAGGGTGTAGGGTGTGGTGTGTTGGGTGGCAAGGTTTAAAGGAGGCCAGGCAGGACGTTTGGGTCAGTCAGAGGACAGGAAGGAGAAAGGTTGGTGAAATCGTCAAAAACTTAAAAGCAATAAAAACAGAGGAAGTGAGAAGGGTGGGGCCTGGTCAGGGGTGACGCGAGGACAACACAGCCAGAGAAGAAGAAGGGAAGAAGGACCGTGTCAATAAACAGCAACAGAACACAGGGAAATTTTCAAGATCAATTTGTCTTTGTTCCATCAAAATAGTCAATATCCGCTGCTGAGTTATCAACAACATGGGTTTGTGCGTTAATGTCATTAATTGCTGAGCAAGGACGCTTTCTCTCTGTCCCTCACTCTCTCTGTCTATTACTCTTTCACTCACTCTCAAGCCTCCCTTCTTGGTATAATGCGTGGCATGTTTTTCCCTAACGGGCGGATGAAAATGCTAGAAGCTTCTTTTTCACGGTGCAGTGGAACATGAGGGAAAGTGATGAAACCATTGTTGCTCTTTCATCCCTTGTCATGATAGCTCCATTTCCGCAGCACTGAAGCCCCAGGAGGAACGCATTCATAACCAAACCCTTTCCCTCTGCTCGGCTCGCTCTCTTCTCACTTTGTGTGTGTATGTGTCTGTGTGTAGGAAAGGCTGCAACACACTGTGTGTAAAAGCATTAGCGCATGAGTGCCAAAGAGACTGACTGTGTGTGTGTGTGTGTGTGTGTGTGTGTGTGTGTGTGTGTGTGTGTGTGTGTGTGTGAGCGTGCAACTCCAACAGTGTATGTGAGAGTGTGCGTGCTTGTGTGCACCCCACTGGTAACTCTGTGTGGGCCTATTGGAGAACAAACTGTGCAGACACAGCCTGTCAGGATCGCTCTGCTTGTCTACTCCCTGCATTCACAACACACAGCTAACTCTCTCTCCTCCCCTGTCTCTCTCCCTCTCCCACTTCCATATGCAAGCTTCATGTGATCCTTCCCGGAGTTTCACCTCAGCACAAAAAACTGGGCAGAATGCAAAGATCAGTGGTGGAGGAAGTATTACAATTTCACCAGCTCTTTGTAAGTCTCTTTATAACATAGTAAGTGTTTACAAAGTGCTGATCTACACATCGCTATATTAAAACAGATTGCACCACACAAACGAAAGGGTGTAATTTCCACTGGGGTTGGGTTGGGTGCCTTCTTGGGGGGTTGGGTTACTTATAAAACTGCCTTATCTTACTGTAATGTCGGGGCTATATGATGCCTAAAAGACACAGATGCTTAAATATGATTATAATAATAATAGTATAATTTGTACAAAAATACAATAAAAACAAATAAAATGTAAAAATGAGTTGATATTTAATATTTACACCCAATAACTGCCAGGTGAAACAGTAGCGTAGCTAAACGGGACAAACTAATGTATGTTATAATATATATTATGTTCTTATAAATAGAAGAGATTTTTTGAAATATTAAATATGGTCTATATATCTGAACCAAGCCATCTACATGACAAAATAATGTCAGTTAGATTATTGTAAGATGCCCCTCTCTTTCTAAACTGCACAGACATTAATATCTAATAATAATATAAGGTTTAGCAAATTTATTATATATTGTTGCTCCTTAAACTTTAAGAAATATTATCATCAGTTTTCTTTGTATTTTTAGTTTCTTGAACAATGTTTTGGACGGCTCCACAGATATTTGCAGCCGATTTACACATTTCTAAGTTTCTTCACTACTGAAATGAATACATTCCATAAGTTTTAATGGTGCAACCTTCAAAACGTTAAGGTTGCACCATAAGGTAAAACTTATAGAAACAAAAATATAAAATGATATCCTGTCTTACTGATTGTGTGGAGAATCTGAAACTGCAAAGTAACTATTGTTTGTTGCTCAATGTTTCTCTCAAAAAATGAAAATATTAAGTACTTTGTTCTGTTTCTGTGATAGACGGAAAAAGAAAAGGAGAGGGGAAACGAGGAGACCAAAAAAGACTGTGTGAGGACAGGAAAAATATGAGTAGGGAGAGAGCTAATGAAGGTCATGAGGAAGAATGGAACGAGGAGAGACGGACAGGGAAAGGGAGGAGAGAAGGCTGAGGGACACAGAGAGATAGCGATAGTTAGAAAAGAAAGAGAAAGACAAAGAAAAAGGGCGAGCAAGAAAGAAGGGAAGAGAAAGAGAGGCGCAAGAGGGAAGCAGCAGGAGCTGTGGGCTACCTGTTACTGATTCAGACTCTGACAATGCCTTTATAATGGGAAAGGGAGAGCAACGGAAAGGCTTAATTCACAGACATGTCAGGCAGAGTTAAGCCGATTTGTGATTTCGATTTTCTGTGTTTGTGAGACTGAGTGTCTGTGAGAGAGGGGGTTTTAGAGTGTATGTGTGTGTCTGTCTTGTTGTGTGTCTGTCCAGGGACACACTAGAGAGGAAAGAAAATTAGGAGACTGAGACAACTATACAATATATGTTTTTGATTTGTCCTCAGTGTGTGTGAGAGAGAGACACACACAGAGAGAGAGCAAGATAATGGATGCTACAGAAGTAGCAGTTACAAATGTATGAGATGACGTTTACAGATCTCCTCGATGTATGCACGTTTTGGTGTGCTTGTGTGTGTGTGTCTGGGAAAAACCCATCGTGCTTAAGATGGTATTGATCCTGCTTTAGACAGGAGACAGATGATATCAGCCCCCTGGTTGTTAAATACGTTGATATACACTCAGCGACCAGAGACAATTTACAGTAAATAAGAAATCTTGTAAAAAATCTTACAACCAGCAGTGTTTTTTAATGACCACTCATTACAAGTAAATGGAAGCACTCTGACTAATGGTGCCCTGATCGCTATCAGCTGATATTCAGTACTATGTCTTTGGAGTTGCTGTTCAGAAAGAACAATTGTAAAATGGGTAAGGCAAATACATAAATGTCACACAGATAGGAATTGTTTTTACTGCCTGATCCATTACGGATACAGGATATCCAACACGTGCAGTTTACATTCCTGTCCATCCCTACATCGACTTAACAAGCAGTCAGGTAATATCTGGGTGGCTAGTATCGAGCCTGTGGAGCTTAGTATTAGGTTTCTTGCTGCACAGAATGTCATCCAGTGTCATGAATGCAGATAAGAGACACTGCAGCGATGTGACTGAAAGAGATGTAAAAGATGTAAGATGTCTTTTGTGATTTTTAAAATCTGCTCTGTCAAGAAGGCAGTTAAGAATTTTGAAATAAAGAACACAATCTGACCAAAAAGAGCATTAGAAAAAGTAATGAAACTCTGCTTAAAGTGAATAAACATTCTTGGACTAGCAGTGGATTATTTTAAAAGAAAATAAGGGAACCTTATAAATGAGGAGACCCTGTTTTTACATCACGTCTTTTGTAGACATCAATCCTGAAACGAAGAAAGATCTGATTCCTTTGAAATTGATCAGCATCAGCCATAAAAAAACCTGATCAGTGCATCTCTACAGCCTTGCCTGTTGCTGCTGCAGGTTATAATATCCAACATTATATCCCACACTGTTGCTTTCAACTGCTGCTGATATATCGCTACCTTCAGGCGGTGACAATGCCCTTGTTTCCAGTGAAAACAGCCTGTGGCAAAGAGAAGCTCACACGCCGATCCTCACCTTGTATTATTAATAATATCATACACTTAATTCATGCAGCATTTTAAAAACAAAGCTACAAAGTGATTCAGGTTGTGAGCCATGATGTTTCAATGCTGGCAAGAAAACATCTGTACTGTTTAGTACGTTAACTCTCTAACAGTCTGGTTTGGAGTAAGAATGTTGTGAGGGGAAAATGTTAAGGTAAGTAGGTTGGGGGGGCGGGAGAGGCACATTAAAAGCCTCAAGAATGTCAAACAATGACTGCGGCTGTACTCCACCCAAACAAAGCATCACTTGTGTCGTCCACATGAAAGATGACCCGTGCTTGACTCAACACATTCCTTGTTGTTTTTGACAGTTGGTTTCTCCATGGGAGGTTCTGTGGTTTGGATACTGATGCTGATGTGTGTATGTTAGTGTGTTTTGCGTTAAGGTAAATGTGACACTGCAACACTGCATGATACTTGAAGAGGTGCTGCAGCTCCACACCACAATTCGAGCAATTCTGCTCCAGCTTTAGCACTCCAACTACACTTCTCCATGTCTGGTTAACAGACACAGACATAGCTTGTTCACTCAGTCATTATTGGTCTGGAAAGCCGGGTGTTAAAAAAAACATCTACTGTTGATGGAACGGTAACTCTATTACTACTAAGGTTAGTGGTTCAATTCCTGGCCCTGCAGTCCCATGTCAAAGTGTCCTTGGGCAAGACACTAAGACAGGAGCATCGGGACAACCGAGTTGCTCCTGATATTATGTAAAAGCACTTTGAGTAGTCATTGAGACTAGAAAAGCGCTATATATAAAGTAATATACAGTATAGAATGCCAAGAACCCCTAACACTAAAAGCTTGCCCATCTAAAGGGTGTAGGTACTGAAACTGTATTATTTGAAGTCACATAATTACACAGTTAGTGGATATTGTGTATTGGTCTTTGTCTGTCGTCCTTATTTAATGCATGATCTGAATATGTGGGTATGTGCTATTATTTATCTTGGTCTGTATTTGTGCTCTATTAAAGCTAATGAGTAACTTTTTTATATTAATTAACGTGCGTTACATTCAAGCCATTGCCAAATGAGTTGCTACAAAGCTAATCAAGACTATCAGCTCCACACAACTTGAGTGAAGATAATTACCTCTTCTGAAAAATAGTTTTTTTTTAATGTGTACTCCTTGGCTACTAGCAACTGTGGGTGTGTGTGTGTGTCACAACAGGCTTGTATCAAGTGGATGCGCCTACAGATCATTACTCAGAATAAACTCATAGGGAGAGGCAGAAACTACGCACTATAGCTTTAAGGCTAACATGAGCCACCCACAACTTTTTCTTCACCTACCTCAACTGTGACCACAGTTTTCAAATGCCCTCAGGCACCTTTCTATTTGGGTAAGCCCAAAAAATCACTCTAATCCAAAGCACGAATCCCTCCTTGGGGCTAACAGACTACCAGGTTTGGCCTACCATTACCGACACAGTCTGTCTGCAACACCCAACATGCCATAGACTAAGCCAGGATGTAGTAGTGCATACTTATGAATAGCAATAAATGAAGCCTCACAGTTGATTGCACTGAAGCAGACAGCAGCTTATCTTGTCCTTCACCATCATGTTCATATTTGAAATCTCATTCTTGCAACGGTTTTGAAAAGCTTAATTGCAAAGCAGACAAGAACCTACAGAGAAAAGGGAATTGTTTATGTGAAAATGAAGCAGCTGAGGGGCTTCAACAATGTATGTTAACAGATTAGCATGTGGAGCCAGATACAGATGCAGGATTTCTCACCTCTGGCAAAGATGTTTATCTACTGTGTTTCTATTTGTACTCAACAATGAAATGACAACAAGAGGGATGATGGATCAGTCTCTCTCCACTTATTGATTAATTTGTCTGTCAATCATGTGTATAATCTCAGAGGATGCAGATTGAGTTACAATAAAATGTTTAACCACTGAAATTAGCATTTTTTAAATCAAACCAGTTGGCACGCAAGGCACAGCAGGCTACAAGGCTGATTATGACTATAAAATGCTCATAGTAAAGAGGTTATTATCAAAAAGAAACCAATAACTGGAGGAGGACAAGATATTTGGATGGAATTGTAGCGTGTGTGTGTGCGCACATTGGGGGGTAGGGGGGAATAAGGATGCTAGATGGAGCATGTAACAGTATTTGTCATGTGTTCATGGGAGGTCCATTCTTTTCCACGCTCGGATCAACCATTCTCCGACTGCCTTTTGAAGAAAAATGGATGATTTCACACTCAAGGATCTCTCCAGAATATTTACCCTATTTACAAAAGCAAAAAAAAGATTATATCCAATTTAAAAAACAACAACAGAGCAGGCTAATAAAGCCTGTCCACCAAAGCAAATCAGCTTTGGTCTCAAAGTGTATGCTGCTACTATTGCAATGTTTTTCGAGGTAATATCCAGAAGCTTACAGTGAAAATGCAGCAGCTCAATCTCTCTATCAGTCACTCTGTGGCACTGCCACAATATCTCTCTTATATGAATGCAACTTTAACCCTGAACAGACAATTTCTTTGCTGGCACGGGCACAGTAGCTGCAGTTGTACTCTGAAAGGGGAGT
This sequence comes from Etheostoma cragini, assembly GCF_013103735.1. NCBI lineage: Eukaryota > Metazoa > Chordata > Actinopteri > Perciformes > Percidae > Etheostoma > Etheostoma cragini. The sequence continues at coordinate 17,310,097 of NC_048420.1, read as the reverse complement.
AGAGAAGAGAGAGAGAGAGAGAGAGAGAGAGAGAGAGAGAGAGAGAGAGAGAGAGAGAGCAAGATAGAGAGAGGCAAGAGAGGTGGAGCAATACAAAAACAAGGGAGACATGAGAGGGAGATGTATAGAAAGAAGAAGAGAGGGAGTGAGGATGGGAGAGAGGGATGAAAAGATAAAACGAGGAGAGAAAGAGCAGCGAGAGCAACTGAAGGACGACTGTAGCCCCGTCTCAAATTCTGCCTCGCCAGTCAAATCCATGAGACCAACATAATGTTCCCCTTCTGAATCCGTGAAACATTTTACGTGTCAAGCGATAGATGGGTATCACACAGTGCACCGATTCACCCCATCCAATGAGGGCAGATAGTTATGGTTCAATCTTAAGAGGCCCAGCAAGCATCTATTGAAAGCCGAAGCCAGGGAGAACCGGCTGGGGTTCAACGGAGAGGAATTCAATAATTCACCTTCACTGTGTAAGAGCAATGCACTCCAGCAAATACACACTTGAAGCACATACAGTTCACAGAGAGGAAAAGGAAAAAAAGAGGATGGATAAGTCATGGGGAAAGACAGCAATGCTACGCTTGGCTGGCACTGCAGCTACTCCGGCCTTCTTTGGCAGTATGAAGTAAATTTAAGTGTCTGCGGGCATGATTGATGATCTGTACATAAGTGAGATTTACCATTAAGATTGTGTTTTCTGCACTCAAACAATATGTGTGTTTAGGCAGTTGTGCAGCAGCGTGTGAGCTGCATGTGTGTATTCGTCTTAAGAGGCATTTAGTTCTCAAGGTTTCTCCTTTTCTACAAGGTCTGCTGACTTGCGTTGCACTGAACAAATAAGAGCGCACAAAAGGCAAGCGAGTTCTGAGAGCACAGCATTAGAAGATCTGAGAGACCAAATAAGAGAAGAAGAGAAAGGGAAGACAAGTGATAAACAGAGGGGAAAAGAAAGAAGAACAAGCTCCAACCTCATCTAGCTGTCCAAAAACATTGTCACTTTCTATCATGTTCCACAGAAAGTGCATCTTGCCCATTAATTGGAGATAAACAAATTTTGAAAACTGTTCTCTCCTCACTATCTCCGTCTACCCTTCTTTAAAAGTGCCGGCTCATCCGAGGGGATGAAGTCCAGTCTTGTATGGATGGACTTGTCAAACTTAGTTTAGTCAGAGAAAACACACCTTTGCCGAAGCGGTAGAGGCTGAAATGCTCTCGGTTTACTGTGAAGTAAGCAAACTGTGGGTCAAGTTGTTCTCAACTTCAACATAGTTTGATTAACTGACATTAAATACATTATCTTTTATTTTTTTAGAATTTATTTTTTGACACTATTTCAAAAAGTTTTTAATGAGTTTAAGCTTAAATAAGAAAACATGGAGTAGCATAGCATCAGCCTCGCTCTACCGACTCTTTACATAATTGTACAAACAAGTTAAATTTGTCCTGGTCAGAGCTACTGTACTTTTAAGGTCAGTAAATTATTTCTTAGTTTTGTAGAGTTTCTTTATCCCAGACAATTTATTACTATTGTTGTCATACAGCAGCAGGCATTACTAGTTGGTGAGTTATTTCTTAGGCTTAAGTGGAAAGTATAGATAACTCCAAATAAGCATAAAAAAGCACTACTGTAGCTTTCTTTGAAATGTCAAAACCAACAACAATCAGTGATATACATCACTTAAAAATGTTATTAAGTTATGTTAAGAATGTACCGAATGTGCTGCAGGTGCCTGGTTTGGAGGACAGGATCTTGCACCACTTTTCCCCATTATTTTTGCCACAGCTGATAAATTAACTATGGCAAGCATTATCTGGCAGCCGGTTAAGCTGAGTTGGCATGGGTTACTATGGTTACGCGTCTCCAAATGTAAAGTAGGCTCTCAGAAAGTGACGGGGTTATTACAGCTCAGTGTGTCCAAAAAGATCCATGCTGCTGTTTATTCACACAAAAGTAAGTGGAACAATAGTATACAGGTTGATCTTGTGCATAGTATATACTGCTTTGGTGACCTCATAGACATTTGAGGTTCTGTTTATTATAGCAGCCTCTACTGGTTAATGTTTTGAAGTAGTTTTACCCGCATTGCTACTGTTTTGCTAATATGACAATTCAGGTAGCCTACATAAAACCACTAATTTACCGTTGGGCTGGCTGTCACACGTGTCTGTTCTATTCCATTCTATCCTAGGCATCCTGACATCTGGCTGGCTACCTGTGACCCCTTCCTCTTCCATGCTCGACCGCCTACATATTGCCCGGACACCAGGAGTGCCATCACGCTCCATCGGCTCAACACACAACACATGGTGGAACCGGCAAAACTGCAGCACAATCAATTGGTTTTTAATGCTTTGAGTAGGCCCTAAGCTCTTGAAGCTAGCAGGCTTGGGTAATTTGATGTGATTCACTGAGCTGGTGAGCTGGTGTGTGTGTAAGGGGCGGTCCACTGTGTATGTAGCTGGTAGTGGATATAAGCATGGGTCATAAAGGGAGACAGATTGGTATCTATGATCCAGTGATGGTGGTGACAGCTGGGGTTAGCAAATAGCAGCCGTTTGATGACAGAGAGAAACACTGGAACACAATGGGGACGGGGCCATGGGGACACATATGGCAACATGTCTACTTCTGGCATGAAGGCATGATGAGATGAACACCACGGTGCAATGTGGCTAGTGGCTATTGGCTACTGCCATTGGCTCCAAGAGGCCCCATGGCATAAGGCTGGAAGATGCATGGCTGTCCGGCAGCCATACGGCCTGGTTGGGAATAACCAGTATGGACCACACATATGGCACTACATAACACATAGAGTGCACACAAATATCTATCAGGCAAACATGAGCACTTATGACAATGAGGCAGAGCATGTTCTGTCTGCCTACTGACTGACAAACCGTAAAAACACGTGACTAGAGAGTCTGAGAAGATACCAGAAGATCAAGAAAATGATAAGCACATTTAAATATACACATGCATTGGTATAGTTTAGATGCACGGGCACATGCTGTAGAGAGAATTGCATATATATGCAGAAGCACACACACTTGCACAAATACACAGAATGGCAAATGCTGAGCAGTTCAACTGTTAGAAATCTGCCATTTATTCACCTTGTAATAATGCCTACCACCCATGTCACTGTCATTCTTACAAAAGGCAGACTCAGCAGCACAAATTGTTAGCTTGTCAGTGAACTTTAATCTTATGTGAAACAAGCATCACCAAGAAAATGCGGCCCTGACTGCAAAGGTAGCAAGCTACAGCAGGAAAGAAAAGGCTGGGTGAGGTAAATACTGTTTGGACAAGCAGGAGGTCACGTGACTGAAAGGCAAACCGAGTGGCAGCTGCAGTTGGGTATGGTGTGTTTGTCTGTGTGTTCCTAGCTGGTGGCCTGCTGCGAGCAGATTACACATTTACTGTCCCTCAGCAGGAGTAGAAGTGATGGGTCGGACTGAGTGGTACATGACCACAGCAGGGAGCCACGTTGCTGGTTGAGCACTCCTCTAGTAAGTGAGTGCTGGACCATCAGTTGTAGAGTCCAGTGTTTGCCAATTTCTTCAATCACAGGGACTTGCAAGCAGGTGACACTTTGAGTCAGGCCAACAATGCTATTGACACTGTCATGGTTAGTTACAGCAAACATATTTTTAATGAAACTAGCAACTGAAACAGCTCCTAGAGTTATTTCTATTTTCTGGTGTCTATCAACATTTGCTTCACATGAAAATTTGCCTCCTTGGTTAACTCCAGCCAACAACAACAACACAACTAACAAACAAACAAGGAAACATAATTAAACAATGTAAGAAATAGCATTACATTGTTACATTTTTCCAAGGACGATAATCCCAAAAAACAATAAAAACAATTATTTGAAACTGGTGAAGAAATTACTATATATTGTTGAATAATGTCTAGAAATCTTACAAAACAATTAGTCAGATTTTTCAAATTATTATACGTTTTTAGTGTTGATGTTTACCAACTATAGTGTGTAAAATCTACACTTTAGTAGTTTCAAAAGAGAGTGTTTCAGCATATAACTTCTCTGCCAGATATTACCCAAACATTCTAAATCCTAATCCTATTTATCTTCATGCATATTCATTTAAATCATTGGTATATACTATTGAACTTTAATGCAACAGCATGAGTTTAAATATGCAGCTGTGTGATTCATTAAAGGTAACTTGAGCAAAAAATAACTAACTTACTGCATGAGTAAAATATTTCATATATACTGTACATTCTTATTATGTACTGTACTTTAATGCATACCAAAGATGTAAAGCACACTTTTACAATAATATGCTTCACTTGACCGTATGAAATACTCAAGTGCACCATGTTTTGAAGTTCAGGGCACTTTAAGTAAGAAGCCTTTTTAGCTAATTTTTGTCTGTGGAACAGTTAAATGGTTTCACGACTGTTAAGAATTAAATACACATGCCCCTGTCTGGTTCAGTGCATTAAACGAACAATGCACACTGATTGTGCGTCAGGGGCCACAAAAAGCCTCAAGCAGACATTAAAGCCTCTGGCAGAATGATTAAAAACCTCTAAGCAGCAAAATGAGAACACTACTGGAGCTCGGATCAGTTAAAGCTCAACCTTAAAAAACAATTTACAAACCCAATAATGCAATTTGTTGCTACAACATCCTGAAGCTGGGATGTATTCCAAACAATGCTGTTGGTACGTTAAAAAAAAATCAAAAAAGGGAATTAAAACACTTGGGCTATTAGTGTAGTTAAAACCTTCTGGAAACATGGGTATTTGGTGTCTCACTTGTAAATCACAACTGAAAAATCCATTCAATTTGAACTAGATGAGGTAAAATATGATTTTACCAGTGAAGAAAATGTTTTTATTGAGGATGTTTTTTTCTGACTTGCTGGACACTCAGAAAACCAATGTTCTGTACTCTTCAACTAGGATTACTGAATTCCATTGCATGCAATATAACTACCTCAGCTATACTGTGGCAGACTGTGTTGTAGTGCACACAATCTAATTAATATTAATTTTTGCTCTGTCCGCTGTCTGCGCTGGTAACCCAGAGCAACAGTCGACAGCCTGTCTGGTCAATTATGCTGAATTGCTTCCTGGCACATCAAACGCCGATAATTTCCCATCCAAAAAAACTAAAACTAAATGTGTTTGTATATTCAGGGAAGATGTAAACATGTGGTTATCAGAATGGGATAATGTGCTTTTATAGAGCTTTGTATTGTAATTGCAGGATAAAAATGCTGTAATCATTTAGCTATAAGACGTTTTCACGTGGTACGGTAATGGTATATGCATGAATACAATTTTCAACATTAGACCTGCAGCAGAGGAAGAACGTGGCTAAAAAGTTTTTTCCAGACAGAATCTATTTTTTTTTATCATACGTATTGCTGTAAATGTAAAATAAATCCTCCATGTTGTAAACTATTTTCAGCACGAGTTCCTCCTAAAACCTTTCAACAACTCTTGTAAAACACTGTGCAGAAAGGAGTAACTGCACAAGGGCGGGTCCCAATGGGGAGTCAAGGGCAGCTACTGTAGGTAAGTGGTAGAGTACTTACTGTAGGTTGCATAACATATTGTTGATGAGGCATCCATGACGTACTCTGGACCTGAGGAGAAACACATTAAATGTTAAAGAAGGGTGACAATATAAACTTTCATCAATCTCAGTCAGATCCAAGTAGTATCCCACATAAATCATTAACACTGCGTAAAAATCACAATATGTTCAAATACTCTTGAGTCTGGAGGTTTTAAAGTGATTGCATTGGTTTTAATGCACCAAAATGCCTGAACTTTACCCAGATTAAGTTGTGCCAAAGAATTACAAAAATAATTTGAAAGTCTGGAGGCAGCAAATCTCCCTCCTGCCTTCTCATTATTGCCAACAGTATGCCTTTTGAACGGAGCCCTTAAATTAGGTTTCTCTTCTCTATTATAATAATAATATTAATGCCATATCCAGTGATGTTGCAAGAGGGGTGAATCATTGTGAAAATTCAAGGGACAGAAAACTAGAGAGAACCCATTTCAGAAGGATTATTTAAAAGCAAAAAATAAAAAGTAAAAGGAATTGTTTCAGAGGTATGCCAAGCTATTACTAGAGGAAGACATTTATAGACATGCATATACACAAATGTGGATGAGAAAGTTCAAGAAACGGTGAAACAGTGACAGAGAATGATCAAGAGACTGGTGGAATGGAGGAACAAATAGAGCTTTTAGATGTGCTGGAGAGAGGAATTAGACAGCTTGTAGCAGACAAACACACAGGCTGGCCACTGATCCTGGTAAAATGATTAGATTAAACAAAGACAAACATGGAATAATCTGCTTTAAGAGCAATCAATCCTCTTTGCCAACCCAAATGCGTGATTTGGATCCACACCTAAACAAGCTTGATATTCCATAATATGAAGCCAATTCTGTTTGTTTATACATGGCAGTATTTGTTCTCCCACAGCTGAATGGGACAGCAGATAGACACAGAGAAAGCTTAATTTTAATCACGTATCTTTATGCAAGATACTGCATGACCAATCATGTGATTTATTTAATAGAGAGACTAAACTCTTGTCAGACTTAAGACCCTTTTACACTGTGTGACTTTGGGTTGTCCCAGAAGAATTTTGACAATCTTGAGTGAAATGTGGTGAAGTCTTTGGCTGTAAATCAAAAATGGTGGTTCATTATAAGGAGCCCAATCACAGCCGGTTAAGAGCTTGGGTGGCCAAAGACACAACTGTGTCGAAATTTAGAAACAAAACCCCACAATGTGACGTTTGCAAACCAAGCAATGAAGCTATTGTAGTGCTAAACACATATTTACTGTTTTTGTTTAATTCCATTGTAGAGCTACAATTTACCAGACATTCCTGGCACCATCTGACATGCCTCAAAAGTGAAAGCATACAGTCTGACAGAGATTGTGAACCTGTTTGACATTAGACCTATCTTGCACACTGTCCACAGTTTCAGATGAAATGATTAGTTTCCATGGGTAGAAAGTAGAATGAAGAGCAGCATATGATTCATACTGATCACTATTACTGATAACTAGGTATACCTGGTGTATAGCTACAGCACATTATACCGTACTACTCAATGTGAGTGAACGGTATAATGTGCATGACCTAAGAAGCTCCCTACCTCTGGCTCAACTTCACAGCTTGTGTTACTGTTTAAAACAGCCTGCCAACTAATAAGCCGAAAAAACAGTTAGTCAGTCGAGGGGTCGGCCAGTTGGCCACCCATCCAACCAGTCACAGATAAAGCCAAACAACCGGCCAGTTAGCTAGTTAGTAAGCCGGCCAGCCACACATCCAACCAGCCAGCCAGCCAGCCACAGATTTAGTCAAACAATGAGCCAGTCTGCAGAGCCAGTGATGTAAACCAGGCCACGGCTGGCTGGCAGCACTAGCTGATATCTTGGTAGTGATCTGGCCCGGGCTGGCTCCTGTCATGTGGATCATCAAAGCTGTTTTTCCAGGAAACAAAGCCAATCATCATTCAAGCTCAGAGGCTGGCTTGAAAGAACACTATAACAGTGCTATTGGCACGGGTCATTTGCAGATTTGATAAATCAATGCCACCAAACTAGGAATTCAAAAAATATCCCCCATATAAACATAAAAGAAGGAATGGCATTTAAAGTCATTTCCATGCACCTTTAGATTTTCATTACAAAGGCAATACTTCCATCATAAAAGGATGTGATTTCCTATTGTCAGCCATATGTGGCTGCTTGGCTTGTCTTCTTCTTTTCTTTCTCCTTTGTCTCTTTGTACTTGAACAGAAGATGAAGGACTCACCTTCCTGCCGTGACTGGCTGAAGGGCAATATTACAGGAAGCAGTGGCATAGCTGCCCGATATTGAAACTGTGGGGATTAATATTCCTCAAAAGCCTGGCCATTGTTTTTGATAAATCAATTTGGGAAGCCTTCCGAGAGCGGATTACAGACGCGCCCTGGCCCAATTTTCTCCCTCCTCCTCCTCTTTCCCCTTCCCCTCCACTGCAGGTACCGGACCAGAGTTTTAATCAAGCGTGCCTCAAAGACGGACGCAGCAACCTTCAGCAACACCCCCCCCCCCACACACAAACACACACCCGAGCCATCACCATCAATACCACCCTTACTATCTGTGCTCCTCTCCCTAGTTGTCTTTCTCTCCATCTGTCCCTTCTTTTTTCCCCATCTATCCTTCATCTCTTTTCTCTTACTCACTACCCTCGTCTGTCGGTCTATGCATACCAAACAGAGCCAATGTTAAATGATATTGTCTGACCAAGAGGGCACAGTGGCAGTGCCTCTTGATGTTAAGATTCTGTATAGGGGGCTGCGTGAAATGCACAGTGATGGAAAACGGTTAACGCTCTTGACATCTCACATAGCCAATTTCCACGTTCCTGTTCTGTTCCCTTTCATTACTCCACAGATCATAACTCGTGAGGAATGTGGAAATTCACTTTGGAAGAGGAAGCGATTGTATCCAAGTTAGTAGAAAAAACTATTATTACGTTGAAAGCTGAGGGAACACAAAAGAGGTCAGGAAACTAGGAGGGAGGAAAGTGTTTGTTTTTCCTAGACACTTTCATTCTTGATGGGTGATTTTATTTGTTTCTACCCTGTCAGCCTTT
>NC_048420.1:17276436-17298936 GCF_013103735.1 Etheostoma cragini | reverse complement strand
GTGGTCCCTTGTCACCGACTCTGTTTCTGATTTCAATAGATAGGATCTCAAGGTGCAGCCCGGAGGAGGAATGTTGAGTAAAGGGACTGTTCTTTTCATCAGACCTTGACCTCCAGCACACACTGGCAGTTTGCAGTCAAATTTGAAGCAGTTAGGATGAAAGTCTACACCTCTAAGTCTGAGGCCACGGTTCTCTACAGGAAAACAGTGGATTGCTCCGTCGGGGTTAGGAGTGAGTTTCTTGGCCGAGGGAAGGCGTTCAAAAATCTGCCAGACTTGAGAGTAAAAATGTAGCAGGAAATCAACAGGTTGGTTGATGTGGTGTCAGCAGTAATGCAGGCATTGTACTGGACTGTTGTGGTGAAGAAGGATTGAATTAACAGTCAATCTACATTCCAACCCTCACCTACTGTCACTGACTTTGGGTAGTGAAAAAAAAGAGATAGGGGATACAAGCAGCCAAAAATGAGTTTCCTCCGTAGGGTGGCTGGGCTCACTCGTATAGAGACAACACAAGGACCTCAGACATCTGTAGGGAGCTCGGAGTAGAGCCGTTGCTTCTTTGCGTTAAAAGAAGTTAGTCGAGGTGGTTTGGGCATCTGGTCATGATGCCTCCTGGGCGTCTTTACTTTGGAGGTTTTCCAAATGGTAGGAGACCCAGAGATAGACCCAGTACGCTCCAGAGATCTTAAGATATATATCTCATCTGGCTTAGGAACACGGCAGAATCCTCCAGAAGGAGCTGAAAGACATTACTGAGGATAAGAGATGTCTGGACTACCTCTCTTTGGCTGCTGCCACCACGACCTGCATAAGCGGCAGAAAACGGATGAATGCACAGATAGATATCCCAATTTGCACTTGAATTTTTATGTACCAATAAGAAGTCTGACAAATGTGAAGTGGCCTTTTTGTTTCACATTTTTTAGTTAAACTGCATTTTTATTTTCTACTTCGCATCAACATATTAATTAAATTGACTATAGACTTCTACTTTATTCGTGAGCTGATTCACTTTCTTTTTTTATTTTCTACATTGCATTAGCACTTGAATAATTAACCCTTTCCCCCTATTTTTCTGGATCATGATCATTAAGCTAATGTTCTGGTTTAATATATTACAGTGACTCATTCCTTTTCCCAGCAGGTCTGTTACTTATCACAAATATCTGTGGGATTATAATTTGGTGGATTTGCATCAAAGCAGGCTTTTACATGGCAGGCTGTGTGTAATGAGTGCTGCTATTCATCAAGTTTTTTAGTCATTGGGGGATAAATGGTTCAGGAAGCGGGGAATGAGGAGCTTCCTGTCAATGACTGAGGCCAGAGGGAGATAGAGGGGAGCCTCAACATTCTCCTTCCTGTCTAAGTACTATGGGGAAAAATAAAACATGTTACCGGGTCATTTATTTCCACAGCACCATTAGGTCATGACATAAAGACACAGAAACACACACATTCATTAAGACCCAAACCCACGTAAACACACACAAGCTCACTCAGCTACCTTATGCCATTTCTCACCCGACCCTACAAATGAAAACCGATATTTGAAGTCCATATAGATTGTCCTAATCAAACAGTAACAAAGTGCAGCCACTACATTAATCTTCATATATGGCAGTGGTATTGACTGGGGTCCTATAAGCCAAGAAGTGAGTATATTAGTTGGTGCCAAGGATGAATTGACCGTCAAGCTCTTACCCATTCTGCATTGCAGCGGGATCATATGTTAACGCCATGCCAGTCTGAAAGAAAAAAGAAAATACAGGAATAATCGCACATTAAAAGAGTTGGATCAGAAGAAATATGACATGTTATTAAACTGCAACAAGGGAAAATGTGACTAATGAAAAGACTTTATATTTAAAATAATAGTTCAGTGCTTTAGAAAATGTGTTCAATTTCTTTTTGAGAGTAGATGAAAAGAGTGTTTTTATTTTTATTTTTTAGCACAAAAAATAATACGTGTTAAAAAGAGCTGTAGAGGTGCTGGTAGCTTAATTTTTTAACATCTGGACAGGGCCAAACTTGTTGTTTCCCCTGTTTTCCAGTCTGACTATACCTTTGTCTAGATAAGATTAATATGTTGGTCTAAGTGGAATAGTATATATACACTACATTGTTCTGAATGTCTCTGTCAATATGTTTCTGCACCAATGTCACCAAGATAATATGCTGTACTTTTATGGTATTTAGGGACTAAAGCGATGTATACCCTGATTCCTTTTGTACAAAACTAATTTAATCATATCAAAATCAAATCATTTTTTATTAGAAAAAACTGACCAGTGACAAAACCAATGTAGGAAAAAGCTTTCGTCAATAGGACAAAGAGAATTAGAATTGAGGACGCCTCTTTTTTTCAATTTCAATCACGTACAATCATGTACTTATGAATGAGAGGGAATAAAGAAATGCCCTTTGGAGAGAAAAGGAGTGAACGGAAAACCGAGTTCTTTGTCTGCTGATGGTGTGTGTGGAAACGTGTGTGTGAGGCCCTCTTAGAGTCCAGGAGAGAAACCTGTGCGGCGCAATCCGTCATCTGCATTCCTGAAGGTTCTCTCCCGGAGGAGAGCTAATCCGATTTCTTTTAACGGTAGGCTGCTGAGGACGGCAGATTTCATCAGTCCGCACACACGCACACACACACACGCACACACACGCAGACACACACACACGCACACACACACACACACACACACACACACACCCACACACACTCACTCTCTGTCTCTCTCCATCTGTCTTCTTTCTTTCTCCATCATCTTGTGTTCTCTTCCTTTCTCTCCCTACCTTCCACCATCCCTCATCTCTTAATCTACCCTCCTCCCGTTTTTCCGTACCACTTCTTTTGCCCTTGTTCCTCCAGAGGGCTACCTACACTGAGCTATACTGGTAAAGGAATATTGGCTCAGAGGAGCAAGGGGGATCAGTGAGCCTAAAGCAAACCCACACCAGAGAGCAAAAACAGAGACTCTATCTATCGAGACGGGTGGACATATGCGTGAGTGGTGGTCGGCTTTCTGTTGAATTTCTGGGAGAGTGCTTTTGCACAACTACACTAATTTAAAAAGGGCTTTCACATTTCATGTGAAGCTGTATAGGCCAATGAAAGGACTTGACCTTATGTTATTTAAATACATTAAACGTTGTGTATTGTCACCTTCACCATTTAATGATGTTCCTGTCTGTGAGTTGATATGTGCAAAAGTCACCATGCGTGCATTTATAAACTTTCTTTACACTAAATGTAGTCAAGACTGCATGTCTGTGTGTGGGAGTGTCTGTTCATATGCGCGGTAATAGCCGTGGCAGCTGTCTGATGAGGCTGATAACTCCCCTAAGTGCTGCCCTTGGTTTCATGTGCTGATGAATTCCACAGCAGAGAAGCTCCTGACCGGAGACTCTGCATGGCCAATGACTTACTCAGTGCATTACTGATGCAGTCAGCTTTTGGCTCTGCCGTAAAGAGAAAGGAAAAGACAGAGACAGACAGTGTATGTTTTTATGACTGAGTGTAATTCAAGACTGAAAAAACTGCTTGATATAATACAGGTCCTGTGAACAAAGCTTGACCCTGAGAAAAGATGCTGCAAACAGACCAGGCTTTCAAACAGGGAGTAGCTTAAGTAGATATGTTACTTTTTTTGCAGGCTAAACAGAGTTACAGTACCTTACTTTATTAAGTAAATATGATGATTTATCAGAAAATGTCTTGCCAAAGAATTTGAAGATAAAAGATTTTGCATCATGATACCCGAAAAAAATGACATAATGTGGTATCATGACAGCTGGGTCGTGGCAAAAAAAGCAGCACAGAATGAGTCTGTGGCTGCTGCTCAAGTTTTGGAAATGATCTTGTATTAAGAACTTTTTATCTGTGCTTTTGGCTGTACACAATCTATTTTGTGTTACTAATGCGTTTTCAATATAAATATGAATGCGTTTTGCTAAATGTACTTTAAGCAATCCAATTGTTCAACCCACAGATCCTGAAAAAGGGTCAGGTGAGGGCAGCCTATATTAGGCAGCTGTAAGGACACCTGTTCTGTTATGCTGGAAAAGTGAGCAGAGCCATCGTATTTTTGCGGCCACACGCACAAAAACATCCGGCTTTCACACAGAGTGGAAAGCCAAATGTTTTTTTCATCTTCGCTTATTCCTCTAGAGTAGGTGCTTGAGAAGTGTGACTTTGAAAGTTTTGTGTGTAGGAGTGTGTGTTCGTGAAAAAGAGCTGGGAAGTGAAAAGAGAGCGAGAGTACGAGAGAGCGAGGGAGAGAGAAAGAGAAAAGAATGAGCACCCATGGCACTCGTGCCTGTCTGCATGGGTGCAGCAGTAAAAAATGCATTGACCAATATGTTTGTCAGCATGAGACAGCACTTTCTAGACTCCCACTTTGGGTAGTTTACAAGAAAATCTGTCATGTATTTCTCAATCCTCACCATCAGCAAACCCTGCAGCACTCAACCCCTTGTAACTCCTGACTGATCATGCAATGTGTTCCCTCACTCTTTCTTTCTCTCCCTCCATATGTTGCTGTGTGATCTGGGAAGATGGCAAGAAGGACAGAGTGCTTAAAGAGAGGAGAGTGAGAGAAAGAGTACCAGCAGAGTGAAATATACTGTAGACAGAGAAGGTAAAGAGACATGGAGAGAGAGTCGTGGATGGCGTGGGCTGTTGCTCCCCTTCATCTGTCTAACACTTGGGAGCGAGGTGAGGAATTGCTTCAGCTCTGATAAATGGACTAACATGTGATACCTATCTCCCATCTTCCCATGCCCTATCTGTACAGCTGATCAATGACTAGAAGGACAACCCCCCCCCCCCCCCCCCCCCCCCCCCCCCCCCCCCACACACACACACACACACACAAGGCAGACCATATCTGGAGGTTGTCTGACTTGCATTCTGTTCAGATTTTAGCCAGGTGTGAATGTAAGGTTGTAAGGTCACTTTAATCTGCTTCCTTTTGCTCTCTCAAGCAAGCTAAATAAAACGTAAAACGCTACAGATGACAGATCACACTGTGGACATAATGGAGATAATGACAATGCTTTTTAATACCAGGTGTGAATGCAAATACCTACTGTGTGTTCAGATATCAATATCCAGTATATGATTGCATGTTCATACCAGGTTAAAATGAAGCTGAGTCCTTTAACCCTATTGTTAATAGTCTCTGCTATATGCCAAGCATTACAATCTCAACCTAAACTTAACCTTATTCTATGAACTGGTGATCACTATTAGCATTAAGATAGACACATTTAATATAGGATTTAATGCTCTTTACCCTCATCATTTTCTTTCTTCTCTCTCCCTAATGTATATGTGATGCCGTTTATTTATTCATTTAAAGCGCCCATATTATGCTTATTTTCAGGTTCATAATTGTATTTTCAGGTTGTACCAGAATAAGGTTATGGATTTTATGTTTTATTTTACAAAAACACCATGTTTTTGTTGACAGCACATTGCTGCAGATCCTGTTTTCACCCTCTGAGTTAAGGTCTCTGTTTTAGCTACAGAGTGAGACATCTCACTTGCGTTAGCTACAACGTGAGACATCTTACTTCTATATTACCTTTGTTGGGAGTTGCTAGATAACTCTTTCTCCAACTTTGGTCATTACAAGGCAGGATTAGCTGGGAGACTTCTTCTAAACATGGGCACACTTGTGGAACAAGTGTGGAACTTGTTGAACAGGAGCACGTAAGTTGTTCTTTTGTAGATTATGGTGAACTAGTGCCTGTTGTAGCAGTGTTTTGCCATTGAGAACAAGCTGGCATGCTTGTGCTAGCATGTGCTACGGTTAGACACTTTGTCTCGGCTATTTACATAGAAAGCAGTGCAGATTTTGAACAGCTCACCCAGAGACTGAATGCAGGACACATTCAGAAACTCATATCTCACTCAATACAGCATGGATAGTTTTGTGTGCGTGTGGAAGCACCAGAGACAAAAAATAACACCTCAAAATCTTTCAAAATATGGGCCCTTTGAACCTACATTCATATGAAATTGATCTACAGTACATTAGCAAAGACATTTTTGCTGATCGAATTATGTTTTTTATCCAAAAAAAGAGGAATGCTTTTAATTTATTGTACAGTACCTGCAAACTGTAACTGCAAAATCTTTTATGGTTATACTGAGGGAACTCTTAGCACTTGGTTAAAGTTACAGATAAGATAAGTTAAGATTGTAATCTTAATAAATGTCAGCAAAAGGCAATGATGACTTATAGCATGAGGCGGTGATGAGGTCTCAAGTCTTAAAGTCCTTTGTGCTTTGTGTCACCTGCCATGACCTCTTCAATATGGCTTTTAAATTTCTTGGAAGGGAAAGATTTTGCCGGCGAACGTTATCTAGGCAGCAATTTCTGTTTCCCCTAGAACGTATTTGGAAAAAGCAAATTACCAGTCTATAAAAATATACTAGTCATAGCATTGGTGTGACACGGTACGCAGCTGTATAGTTTCAAAGGATCAAGTGTGTTTAAGGCAGAAAAGGTAATAGGTGTGAAATAATACAACAGAAGGCCAAAAGGAGGGTTTCCTCCATTTTGGCAGTGTAGGATTTTTTCCTTTATCCTTATTACACTTACACACACACTCTTACATACACAATCTTCTCACTCTAACTCCAGTCAACTGAGCTGACCCTGTCAATGTGTGGGCCTGCGAAGGGATGTAGCAATGTGATTTAGGTTAAACACGCTTCACTGGCTTATAGGTGTTAGGGCTGCTGAACATGTGATAGACAGACACAAACACACACGGCTAGTGTAATACTTCACCAGCCCCTACCAGACACACAAACACGCACACACAGCATCTCTCCCACCCACACACGGAGCATGTGTCGTCTGAAGGACAAACATTTCATCTGTCCTGGTTTCCCTTACCTTGCAGTTTCAGCACAACTGTCAGCATCACTGAATGTGTGTGTGTGTGTGGGTTCACCATATTCCATATAGTCCAGTCTGAAGCACTCGTCTACCTGTCTCCTCTGTGTGTCCTTCCCGATATAGCTAGTTGGTAGAATACGAAGCAACTTTAACCTTGCCTCCACATGTTGCCAAGGAATACGTTAACATAGCACTGTGTATACATATGGTTTCTGATGTATGGCAGGAATATATGTGTTCAGTGAGGCGTTTGGCTTGAGATACAATTTATGTGACAGCGCCTATACATCCCAAGCAGTTTGATCGATATCTGGGATATATATATATATATATATTTTTTTTTTTACGCCGCTCTACCTTCAAGTAAATACAAATGACAGGCAGTAAGGGTTTACATAAAGCCGGATGTTAGCAACTTCTCAAGGGCCCTTGTCAGCAGGATGGAGCCTAAAGTTATTAGAAATACCATTACCTAAAAGGTAACTGCCTTGTTTAGAGTGTCATCATGATGGAATGGAAAGAGTTTAGTCGACTGTAACCCCTGTCTCAGTGCTAGAGACCGTCCCAGACAGAGATTAGGACTTTGCGATTAGTCAATTACTCAATTGTTTTTTAAAAGGATTTAGTAAGCGTTGTTTATGTTGAGATCTGCAGCTTCCATGTATGAAAGACTATTTTTCAGTTGTGTCAGAGTAAAAAAAACACTCTTTTCACTTCTGTGACATGTATAGGGAGGACAGCTTCATTGGTGTAACTTACCTCGCCTTCTCTGTGCCACGGCCTTCCGTTCTGAGGGTACTTGCTCTGGCTCTGGCGTTTCTTCTGCCCTCCGTCGGCAAATTTACACAGCAAAGGCTCTGTGGGGGCTGCAGAGAGAGAGAGAGAGAGAGAGAGAGAGAGAGGGAGGGAGAAAGGACAAAACCACGTTAGAAGGTCTTCCTCATTTGACCCATCAGAAGGACAGAGACCATCGTATCTCTGTCTTTCCCTCCTCCAGCCTTCCTCCCTCCTCTATGCCCTCCTATGGAGTTCCTAGAAAAATTCCCAGACCAACGATGTTGGCAGGCCCTTGCTACCCCAGCCCAGGCTGGCAGCCCATGAAAGAGCATTGCAGGGTATTGTTGAAATAATAATCACAGTAATCGCTCTTGTAAATACCTCAGAGATGGCAATGCAAGACCGCTCTGTCAGCCAAAGCTTTTTTCTAGAAGGCGTTTCTGATGCATAATCCCTCCATGTTTTACTTTAACAGACATATTCTTTTATTTGAAATGTTAAGCCTTCTTCCACTACACAACCGTCAGTGCAAGCGTCTCACTAGGGGTGTGTTGTTTGAGTAGAGGCTTTCATAAATATCAATACTGCTGTTCCCAGAGCGAACACTAGAGGCACTCTAACCATTTCTAACGTGATAAGAACAAAAGCAACAGAGAACTTGACACAAGATACCGCAATACAGAGCTGACAAGTGTCAATCAACAACCAGCAGCAAAACAGCGCATGAAATAGCGGTTATTCATGTTATTAAAAAGGAAAAGCCCTCTGTACTGATACCTAATCTAAGCTGCCTCTGTATCAACAGCCTTTTATATGCATAATAATCACTGATAAAAGGTTGATGAAAGTGTTGCCATGACCTACGCTGCTATAAAGATAACTTGTCAAAGGGCACTTTCTCACACTTGAGCTGCAGGTGAGCGCCAACAAAGACAGAAATGGATTCAGGTAGAGGAATCTCAATGACATACTGTAGAGAGAGAGAGAGAGAGAGAGAGAGAGAGAGAGAGAGAGAGAGAGAGAGAGAGAGAGAGAAAAAGCTGAAGAAAGACAGGCTCAATGAAAGAAGATAGTAAAAGAGTGAGCTTTTCTCGTGAGAAACGAGTGGCTCTCTTGGCTGGGGATCTGGGGGTCTTAACAGTGTCCATCCCCTTTTCTGTCTGCGTCAGCGAGATTGGAATCTCTTTGGAAGCAGACTGTGGAGAGATGAGAGAGGGCAAGGGAGACAGTTGGATAAACTAAAAGAAACACAGTGGTACAGAGAGGGAGAGAAAAGCAGACAAAAAATTGGTGAGTGAAACAGATAAGAGAAACAGGTGAGCGACGGTGGGAAAAACAAGGGGAAAACAGAGGCAGAGTGAGAATCTACGCCAGGATCAAACACTCGTTCCCTCTGTAAAGGCTGTACAGTTCAGCAACAGAACAATACACTGAGCTGGCGAGCTTTTCCAAACACTGAACCACTGCCGTGCACCTGGTGGCTTAGAAGGGACCTGACGGCTCTCCTGTCATCGCGTTCACATTACAGGCCTGGCAGCTCGTGACACGGCTGCTCTGTGACGACACAGGCCGATGGCGGGGCTGTCTGCAAAAGGTGAGCAATGGGACCTTTCATCACGCCATGCCAGAGATGACACCCACCGAGAGAATTGTTGATGCTTTAATCTCCTGTGAGAGGCGCTTGGGCCTTCCTAATATTACAACATCGCAACACAGGAGAGAAAGAAGTGCTGTCAGGGTTGACAAGGTAGTGATAGCAATAAAACAAGCTGAAATCAAGTGAACTTGTGACGAGGGAGTTTTCCAGTTAAATGAAATAATTTGGGCGCCAATGAGCTAAAATAATCATGTTCATTTACATTTTAGATAAGAAAATCAGTACAAACTAAATTGTGTGTGTATGTGTGTTTGTACGTGCTGCTAAAAGACCACTATAGGGCCAAACAAATGCAAACAAACTTTTTATTGAAAAAAAAAAAAAAAAAATAAGAAAAACACAAAATATGTTTATGTTGCTTTAGGGTCTACTATGGGACTAAACTTTCCAGAGTCAGCCCAGGAGAATGTTGACGAGAAGGGAAAGTAAGAGAGACGCTGCAGAAGAAAAACAACAAAAGCTCTTCCAAACCTCTCCTCTGGCACTTTGGGAGATAATTAGCTATTGGAGAGATTTGGAGAATCTGACACAGAGCATGCTGACGTTACCCCTGTGACTACATCCCCACTTCCCACATCGCTCTAGCCAATTTGTTTAAGACTCCAGCCCAAGATCAACAGCCTCATACCACCCCACACAACCTGTGATCACACTCACCCCTCTATAGCCCTGAAACACGCATGCACACATGCACACTCCCTCACTCCCTCCCTCCCTCCCTCGCACCCTCACACACACACACACACACACACACATTCTGCCCTTAAAGTCTCTGCTTCAAACCTGGAAAACATGCAGAAATACCTACAAACACACACAATGCAAACTGCTGCCAGCTTAAAAACCTTTGAAAGACCTCTAACCACACACCATCATCACTGGCACAGCCCAGAATAAACTAGGCCACTGGCTGCTCACACTAGCTTGCTGATGCTGCGTCTTTTGGTCACAGGCTCCAAGTACAACACATCTCAGAATGGCTCCAGTCGGGTTATGTGTTGTAGGAGTCTGCTTGAAAAGTTCAGTCATAAACCAATTTGCTGCTCCTAGATCATATCATATTCCTAAATCATGGGAAAATTCATAAAGTGCTTTTGGTCCGAAGTCAACAACAGTCACTTACAAGGTGCTCTCCGGGAACTTCTAATTGTTTTTTATGTGGGTTGCCATAGGAACTGGTAAACACATTAACGAGGGGTGACCGCAGACATACACACATGCATGTGTGGAGTGTGCACTCACGGACACACATACACACAAAAGCAAAAGGAGCGGTGCTAGACAGTTTAGTGAGAGTAAGATGTCTGTGCTGCTAGCCTCATTCATTGATCATCATTGATCACAGCCTCGGCTCAATCACACTCCAGACTGTGCATTTGGCTCTGAAAAGATTGTCATGGCTTTCTGCTCATCAATAGACACATTACCACCCAGTAAAATGAACCAATATGTGCATGCAAATGTACTTCTGTACGAGAGTGTAATTACAACAGCCATTTAAATTGAAGCTTGCTGCAAGGTTTACTTATTATTGCAGAATTGCGTAAGTAATCATTAGTGTTGTTTCCTATGGGCCAACATCTGGGATAAATCAGCCCTTTGTGTGCAGAATAACAGTCAGCACAGCGAGAACACCAGATCCCACCATTCCTTTTCTTTCTGAGATCTGTAGACAAAGAGAGCTTGCGTGTGTTCCGGATGGTCTCGCAAGGCCAGCTGAATAACATCTTGATCCATGAATGCAAATCAGCATGTGCATTATAAGACATCAGTGTCAGCACAGCATACATTCATTCGTTCAGAATTGGACTGTACATCTGTCTGGCCTGAATGGTGAAACCAATGCAGGAATGCCCACAAGCTGCAGAAGGGCTGGGTAAAAGGGCTTTTCTCAGTTAAACTGCCAGCTTTTCAACATCAAGACGGTTGAGAGGCCTCTCACAAGCGCTTGGAGGCAAACTGGGTTGGCCTTGGTTTGGCTCTTGGTGTGTGCTAAGCCTTAGAGAAGACGAACAGAGGGAACTATTCAGTCACTTGCACCAAAATATGTCAATTTGAAAAGCTTCAGTGACAGGAATCTTTCCAGTTCTCAATGACAACTTTAGTTAAAGATTTCTACAGGTTCTTGGCTTTAAGTTCCATGAGCTAAAAATCTCTGAAAATGAATTTGGATGGCTCACTGTGTTTGTACTGCAAGGGCGTGTGTGGAGGGAAAAAGAAGAGAGATGATGGTATTTTATTGAAATTGTGTGGTACTCTGACGCAGCTCGAAGGGATCTCTAATTGGATCAACAACTGTCGGATTCCCATCAGCCAGCTTGACCTGTCTGCCCAGACTGAGGAGGCTGTGTCTTATGGGAAAGAGAAAAAAAGAGTAGGAGAGAGAGAGAAAGAGAGAGAGAGAGAGATACACAACGACGAAGGGAACACAAGGGACTGTGTTCTAGATATAGATAAAGATGAAGTGGTAATGATAGAAAAACACATGACTGGAAAACTATGGTGTTCTAGCATATATGTCGCCATTTTCACAGTAAAACAGGCGAGCTTAGAATGGCCGCCAACCAGGAAGGCAGTCGACAGCAGCTTCCCTACAGGGAAGGCTTTGACAGATCCCAGTCGATAGCTCTCACAACTGCTACGCTGGCCTCGCATCCTTCAGCGTGGAAATGAAGACAGTCTGCCTGCCGTTTTGCTGACAGGGACGGCACACATGGCTCAATGACACCGCTTGATAAATGGAGCGGGGCGCTGAGAGGAGAGCGAGACAAAGAGAAGAGGGAGATAGATGGAAAGACAGATAAGTGTCAAAAAAAGAGACAAAAAGACATGCGAGACATTAACAGAAAGAGACAGAGGGTGGAGAGATTCAGCAATGTTAAGTGACAGCCAAAGTCCAGTTTCCACTCCTTTACGAGACATACTATATAGATGAGTGAGATTAGTATAGGTAGAAGGATGTCAACAATGCATTGCTTCTCACTCTGCACCTGGTACACATGCTGTATGGCTATTGATCAGCTCTTGCTCAGACCTTCCCACAGAGCGCTCCTGCAGCACGCCAGCCAGTATAGGCCCGAGATGATATTATGGATTACGGGAAAGGAAGTAAAGGAAAGAGCCCTGGATGCGGGCGGTAGAAGCTTGATCGATGAGCTATTGCACACTTAACAAGAGTAATGTTATGTAGGGAGTCTCTGACATGCTAATCCATCTCTCACTCTCTCCGTCCGACTCCCTCGATCGCATCTCTCTCTGTCGTGGTTATGCGCTGTCTACCCATCTCTCTTCCAATTTCTTTCTTTCTTTCTATCTATCTATATCTATATCTATATCTATATCTATATATATATATATATATATATATCTATATATATATATATCTATATCTATATATATATATATATATATATATATCTATTCTCTGCTCTTCTATCTCTTCATGCACCGTTGAGCAGAGTCTGGTCGCACACCAGATTCAAATAAATAAAGCTGATGGATGAGATGAGTTTCATGTGTGTCTGGCACACAGTCGGTCTAAAACGCAGCAGACAACTACAATTGACTGAGACCATTTTATGGGAATAGGAATACTTACTTACATGTAAAAACAGGCACACATCACTTTTCTAATCTCTATTTTCCACTTGGCACGTCTGCGCTGTGTCCTAGGTGCACCGCAAACCCAGTGAGCAATGGCCTTTCAAGACGTGTAAAGTGTCTCTCTGGGGCGTTTGGACACATGTGCAGCAAGTTAAACAGCAAGAGTATCCAGTCAATTTACCAAAAGACACCCTCTAATTGTATATTTTTCCTGGAAAAACATAAGACATCACAGATCTTTTTTTACAACGCCAGAAAAAAGAAGGGATAAAGTGTAATTGCAGGAGAGCTTGGAGTGGAAGGTAGATACTAGCTTATTAAACACATGATTGTTCTGTAAAGTACTTAGAGACAATATAATCTGCAAGTCAGGCAGCAGGACGCTCCGCATCAGACGCTCCTGGTGTAGTATGGCACGTGGCGGAGGACGGAACACAACTAGAACACAGCACAGACGTGCCCAGTGGAAAATCAAGATTAGAGGTATACCAGGGATACGCGGGCATTGATGTGAAATGATCTAACAGAAAAAGTGAAGAAGATTCTGAATATATATAGCTGTAATTATTTTAGCAGATGAAAATATGGTTGCGCCTCACTGACTCTGAATTAAATTGCTCATACAGTAAAAGTGAGAACAGCAAGTGCAATGCCAAACAGGCGGTGTTTTTTCAGCTGCTAGCCAACTCCTGTGAGACTCGCTCTGAGGTATCAGTTAAACGAGAAATTCATTTTAGTCTAATCAGCTAATTCCACTTGCCATTCCCGACGCTAAGGTTTCCATAGTGAGTAAACAAATTACTAAAAACAACAGAGTAGACAGAGTTGTGTGAGTGAGTCAAAGTTAGTGGATGTGTGTTGCTCCAGCACTAATGAACGACTCACAATCCTCCATCCATACACTGGCATAACATTTATGCAGACAGTCCTCAACGTAATTCATTGCAAATGGCATAGTTTTAGTGATGCTGGTTCCTGTAGTCAGCTGCAATTTTAAAGTGGCCATGGCAGATGTTTCTAATGCTAAACCCACACATGCTGCTCGACAATGCCAACATTGCTGTTGCTGCAGTAGGTCTCAGTATCCGAGGCCGCTTTACACAGCTGGCCAGGGTCGCAATTACAAGAAGCCGCATTGTGGTCGCTTCAAAATTGTAAGAATATAGTATGAGATTAAAAATACTATTCACAGAGTGGATTTGAAATAGGATCCCAGCTAAGAAAACAAAATGCGCAATCAGCTATGTGACATCACTATATCACAGACAAATGGTGAGCCAAGCAGATGGGCTGTTTGGTTTGGAGACTCATCCTAAAGGTCTTCATCACTTCTCTATCACTGACTTGATGAAACAGCTATGCGGTGATACATTTAAAATTATTTCAGCTTTAAGGTTTTGCCCAGAATGACCCAGTACCAAGTAGTGCCAAAACATTTTCAGTCCTACTTGCATTTGATGATTTTGTACCCAGATGTGAAAAAAATCACTATTTGTACGGTTTTGCTTGCAGCCAATTACCGCTTCAATTTAATGCGACGTGTGACTGGACCACTACCACAGCAGCTACAACCCTTATAGTCTGTGGTGTGGTGAGGTTGAGCATGGTGTATATGACTTTGTATTTGTACTCTATTGACATCAGTATCACCGAGAGCACTGGCATTGGTACTGGTATCATCGTTTTTAAGACACACAGCCCTATGAGTTGGTAACATGGACAAATGTGAAGGTCTATTATTCTATATTGTTGAATCGGCTCATTTCTCTGCCAATATGATTGGATTAGAGAGAATACAACATTATATTTAAAAAGAGGAAAATTACCAATATAAGGTTGCTCTCGGCCATGACATGGACTTTGATTCACGTTTACATTACAATAAGTTATGTATGCACTTTGGATGAGAACAATGATCCAAGACTATGATTACACATTACATTTATGCTATGAGCAGATGTCCAGAGACACACTTTCTATAAAAAGCTGAGACAATATGGAATGCAGTATTATAAAAAAAAATTGTATCCAAATTTACAGTGAAGAAATTGTGTCTGTAATGCTAAATTGAAAAACTAGCATGCAGCCATTCCCCTTTAAATACAAAAATAACAAAAGGTATGACAATATATCATTGCATCTGCAATGTTGCAATAACAAATTCTGCCATGAAATGAACTTTAGAAGAAAAAGACCTCCCTCAAACAGTAACAACAAATACTGAGACTGACATTTTATGGAATTCATACCAAGTACACCTTCATTGGTTCACTGTGGGCTTGTGGCATTAACTGGTCCCGGCCTGCGGAGCTCTCTTTTCATGGCAAACCGTTTTGGCTGTGGCAGACTGACTTAAGAGCAGCTGTTGCTGTACTTTGCCTGTGGGGGTTGACCACTGCTGTCACTGTCTGTGTCACTGCCTGTGTGGGCAGACAGTGAAGCCAGCTCTGTCCCTGTTAGCAGAGTATTATAACACTGCCAACGCCTCCAGTGACCCGTGAAACCTACCATCTACAGAGATGAATCATACAGATGGGGGCTTTGTAATTCAACAGAACTACCTATCCACCAGACCTACTGCAAAAATCTATGGGTATATATATATGACACTATCAAAATAAATCAGATCTGCAAGTACACCTTAGAAGATGCATTGAAGTCTATGTTTTGTAAGCGCGGGTTTAGTATATTGTGAGGATTCATTATTCACATCAAGCATTCAAACACGCCCTCTTACTCAGCATTAAACAACTTCAACATAATGTTACAGCAAAAATAATTTAGGTTTATTTATAAGAATACATTTTTGCTGAGCATGCATGGTGTTCTCCAGCACCACACTGCTTGACATTCATGGAGTTACACAAATTCACACTCAGAGCGCATAACAACCAGTCCTTTGTTGTTGGCCAGCATGGAAAAAAAACAACTGATGTTTGGTGTGTTTGTGATTGAAACATATTATTTTTTGTCATAAGTAGGGTCATCTGACCTTTAGGCTAACATTGACTGCAGATTGATAATGACTTTTAAGCAGAAGCGGAAAATATGCTTCAAGCTGCGAATACAAGAAAGCCGCATCAGTCAGTGTAGCATGGTGGAGAATGTAAAAG
The DNA here is from genome assembly GCF_013103735.1 of Etheostoma cragini. Classification (NCBI taxonomy): domain Eukaryota; kingdom Metazoa; phylum Chordata; class Actinopteri; order Perciformes; family Percidae; genus Etheostoma; species Etheostoma cragini. The sequence goes on along the minus strand of NC_048420.1, from coordinate 17,282,872 downwards.
GCTGTGTTTGTTAACTAGGTTTCATCCGTGGGGGCTTCCAATAACATCGGTATGGACAGCAAAGAAAATGAAATTACAACACAATAAATGAATTATCAATAAAGAGCCCTCAATACTGTATCTGAGGGGGATCAATACGCCACAGCAGGGCTGCAATGTGGGCCGAGGGCTGAGGGCAGGCCTATAGCCGAGGGACCAGCCAGATCAATAATGTCACTGGGCGTGATTGACGATCAATGCTGCCAGTGACGTTGATTTATGGTCAATGAAAGCAGGGCACATGACTAATAAGGGGCGAGGGGAGGGGTATGGAAAGGGGGGTTCCATAGCCTCCCCTTTACTGTAACTGATTGGGGATCGATGAAGAGTGGCACCGTGGCTGATTAGGGATCAGGCAACTCTGTGGCAGAGGAAGGCAGCTATGTGTGAGAGGATTTGGTTGGCTGCATTGAGACCAGCCTGTCTGAGCCAAGCAGAGCTGCAAAGACTGTAATTAAAGCTGTGCTGAAAGGAGCTTTCCACCGGTTGATAGAAGCTGCAGGTGCAGCTCTCTTTGCTCTTTAACTTTCAAAAGAGCAGCGCACGCACACACACACACATACACACACACACATACACAGAAGGTCTGCACTGTGCACCACCCTCATAAAAATCGTATCTGTTACTCTCATCGACATCCTCTTTCTCTTTTACCTTATTTTCTCAAATTATTTTGCCATTTTAAGACACATTAATTTCTTTGTTTTCTTGCTACTACCCAAATAATCTTGAGTGCCATTTTTGGACATGGTGTGTTAAAAGTGATACCGCCAATAGATTACTTTGTCTTGTTTCATTTCAGTAATCTCATTACTGTAACAAAACTGACAGATGCTGTGCTGTCACTTGTGTTACATTTTTAACCTCGTTTAAAGGCTATTATTAACCTTCAACTGAGATAGGAAGTATGAGTAGATTATTTTATGAAACTATTAGTAAACACATAACAGATATATATTTAGAACAAAATCCCTGTACAATATTATATTATACACAATATCTATAGTATTTTCGTATCCTCATAAGCACGGGAAACATGAGTAGGCACAGACAAGGTTATGAACTGGCTGGTTAATTTCAGATTCGCCATGTAGCCAGATTCATAAGACTATAAAGTCAAAGATAGGTCCAAAGTAAGATGTCTAACCCACTCATCTGCGCTTTGTCTGACAGACCCCTGTACTTCAAACAGCACAGCAGACATTCCCATGGCTCATCATTCATTCATTCCTTAGGTATTCTCTTTGTTCTCGAGCAGTGTTGACACTAATTTCCCTGTCTTTCTAAAACAAAGTTGCTGACAAAAAAGTGGCATCTTTTTGTGCAGAATATCGTTTTCATAGGAAACTGCAATATTTCCTGGCTTATTTCCTGAAATGTTTAAATTGGTTTAGATTGGTAAGCTCTGATCAGGGTTATTAAAAAAAAATACAACGCAGCCCATCTTTTGCAATTTACTTGCAGAGCATCATTACGGGTCTGCCACGGGTCTACTGCATCTAGCATGTGTCATCACTATTAGATGCTTTGTCTAACGCCTTCAAATTAAGTTTAAACTGATCAATTGAGTATATTGTTGAAGCAAAATTCAATAAGATAATATTTTGAAAGATAATTAGAGGGTTAATCTTTTGAAATAAAACAAAGTATGAAGGCAGTTTGATAGCACATTCTTCTTTTAGGGACGAATGACACACTTAGCAAACGCTTCAGCATTATTTATACTAGCATCAGTAGCTCTGCCCTTTCAGCCCCTTGAGAGAGCAATATGAGGGTGATTACGAGAGAGAAAGGTTGACCTGTGGAGAACAACTTTGAGTTAGTCCTTGCCTAAACATCTCAGAAGTGATGAAAAGACTTTGTTTTGCTCAGTCTGTGTTAATGGGCCCGAATCGATGTGTGAGAGCCGTTTTCTTCTGACCCTTGGGGGGAACACAGGGAGGTAATGTGGGAGGGGAGAGATATCGACACACAACATCAATATCACTAAGGTTCACATGCGCCAGCGTGGTGAAGTTAACTCCTTCTTAGTTTAAGTTGAGCCTGATTATCAGCGGCTCATCAATGCTGCTTCAACAAAAGAAGTACAGCGTACGTGGGCCTGAGTGTCAGTGTGGACCGTAAATTAGTAGTATCTGATATTTATCAGTGCTAACGATTCTCTTCCAAAAGAAACCACCGGTCCCACACACACACACACACACACACACACACACACACACACACACAAACACACACACACACACACACACACACAATGCCTTTACCTTAATAATGTCAGGAATGTGAAGCAGCACAGCACTGCTGCAGAGGCAAGCACACCGCCATGCCGGCTCTCATCTGTCACCAATGGCAACCAGCCCCACCATGATGTGCAGCTTAATTGGGGGAGCTGATGAGGTCTGATGAGGCCGGTACTTATTGAATTCCCCGGCCTGTTATCTAGATAATGCTGGAGAAGAGCAGCCTCCGTCATCTTTTCCATTCTCATCCATTCACTGTCCCAGCAAGGGGCAGCTGGCTAATCCATTCTTGTTTGTAATGGCTGCGCGAGCTGAGGGGATTTGGACACACTCTCCCCTCGCTAGCACACATCAATCCCCATTGTTGATCTTACCCCATAATGGGCCTATTTGACGAGTTAACCAGATCCCAACACCCATCTCAACCCCCTTTTGCCTAAATATCTTGTTTTTTGTATATGGCTTTTTGCTTTTATTGCTTTCTTTTTTTTTATTACAAAACTTCAAATATGTGGCTGTAAAGTGTTCACTGATTTGCAATGTATGAGTGAAAATGAGAGAAAAAGAGGGAATGGAGTGCAATGGAGAGAGAAAGCAGTGGAGAGAAGAAGAAGTTGCAGAACAGATGGCTAAATGGCAGGACAACTAACTTTTAATTCTGTACCTCAAACTGGTGAAGTTGACGGATACTGTGAAGTCACAGAGGGGTGCCACCCAGTATGAGACCACACATCAAAACGCATTAGAAATGATGAAAACTGCTGTGATTAATGCTGTTGGTGTGCAAAAATGAAAAGGATCTGAATTTCCAATGTAAAGTTTCTAAGGCAAAATGCAGCATCTGGGTGTTCAGACATTCATCAGTACCAGCTGTAGTGTGGAGCGACTCCAACAACACAAATTTACTGAGACGAGGATTGCCAGTAACAACAAAGTACATGTGACGATTGTTTTCATGACCACATTTTAAAAAACTAATTCTGATTGCATAAAGTGTAGCCTTCTGCATAGTATGAGAGATCCTGCTTTCCCAGCTCTTTGTTTGCAAGATTGCACATTACAATATGCACAACAAGTCAATAAAAGTGCTAACAGTACAACAGTACTGTTACAGTACAACAGTACAACAACAACAGTACAACAACAACATTTTTTTCTGTTTGGAAGTGTTAGCTAATTTTGATATTTTAATATAGCCAATTGGACAAGCTACCACCCTGTAACTTAAAATAATACCTTAACCTAAAAAAAATAAAACATACACAGAGTTTCCACTGAATTACTGGTCCATTGGATATCCAGTGACATCTAGAAAAACAATAGGCCATATTTATACGGATCAGTTGTTGTGGCCTTATAGCTCACGGGGTGATACTGATAAGGGGACCACTAAGGCAGCAACACTTAAACACTTACATGGAGAAGGTACAACGTGGAGATCACCAGGGGCACAGCCAATCAATACAGCTCGACTTAGAAATCTGTTGTATAATCCTTGATCTCCAAGGCCATTTGCTTTGCAGCCTGAAATTGGGTACCCCCCCCCACCCACACACACACACACACACACTAAACACACACATACACAATTACCCCGTTGCGCCAAATTACCTCCACAAATGAGACATACTAAAAAATTTATCTGGATGCATCTGTGGCAAGATTGAGTCTAAGGCTGAAATAGATATGACTAGCTCAAGGTAATTCATAAATATGTGTGTCTATGTGTAAGAGGATGGGGAAACCTAGTAATAGCATTATCTTAACTACATCACTGCTATCTGGCAGGCTGCTGCACAAAAAGACCATTAAGTCAACACCTGTATAAATTCTAAGGGCTGGTAAAGGCCACACATTGAAAAAACACTAGTATATAATTCTACATAGCCCATACTGCAGGTATGATTAACAAGGCTGCAAGGACAATAAATCATCTTTGTTTATTTTGCCTGCAAGCAACGAGGCCCTTTGCAGTATAATAACACTTCTTTGATAAATGATTTGAGTAGAATAAAATATAAAATAAAATGTATTGTTCAGTTACATCTTTTGCATGTTAATGTCCATTAACCACAAATACTGTATATTTCACATCACTGCTGACCGTTTTGTACCTTTGAAAATAAACTTGCATTTTATTGTCATATTATCACCTCATTGCAGTCGCGAGCATTCATTCTAATTGTTCATTTCTTCATGCAGCTGTTATTTAGGCAGGGTGGTTGCATGAGAGCAGTTCACTTTCATACTCTCGTAACATTTAGTTAAATGTTAAACATTAAAGGGTGAAATGCAATGCTATCCGACCAAACAACTACCTTTACATCAATATAATTAAACTAGAAAGATGGGGTTTTAAACACGGATGACATGTGTTGGCTTTTTTTGTATCCAGCATTACTACTTAAAGCAGATATTTCAAGCTTTGATAGATTTATATTAATGTCTAGGTATTTTACAGTTACATTACAAGCAAAAGGTGCAATTGACAGTTAAATGTTTGATTGTCATTAGTTGCCTTAAAGGGTGTTTATTTGTGATGTTATTCAATGTTTCGGGACCACTCAAATTATGTGTTGCTTGACCCTTCGTTCTGCCTTCTGGCAAGTGAAACAAAACAAAAATATATTCCACTTCAACAGAGAAGCTGCATTACATGTACATCTAGCACCTAATACTGTGTAGTAAGAAAGGCATGAAAAGTGAGATTTCTTGGAAAGGCACAGTATATCTTTAGGTGCCTCTCTCCTTTAAGTGTAGGCTGCCTGTTTTTATTTTTATTCCCATGGCAGTGTGTAATGTTAGAGTGGCAGTTGTTGGACTCTCTGAGGCCTCTAAGCTCTCTGTTTTCCCCCTATTATGTGTGCGCTGTGGAGGGACAGACAGTTGTAGCGAGATGCGGTGCAGCGCAGCAGGGGTGGTCCCCAGATACCACAGATTCATACTTTCCACCTGACGCACAGGATAGAGAGAACAGAGAGCTGGCAATTACCAGACTTCTCGCTATATATACTGCAATCTTGGCCAGCTCTGCTCTGCTCTACTCCACTCTGAAGGCTGTCTCAGGGCCAAGCTGGAGGTAACGAAAGCAACACACTCCTAATGGACTATTGATGTGTGTCTATTTGAGTGTGTGTGTGAGTAAGTGTGAGTGTGTGTGTGTGTGCGTGTGCATGCGTTGATGTATAAGAGGAAGAAGTGAGAGAGGCTCAAAGAACAAAGGTAGGAAACAGAGACTGTAAGAAATCATTCTGTTGGAGTGCTGGTGTGGAGTGCTTTCCTTTTTGTTCGAGGCCTGTGTTTTTGCAACTACAGAAAGTGAGCAGCCATGTCTGTGAGCTACCGTAAATCATCTATTTAACTTCAGCAAAAGAAGCAGAAATAAACCACAAGCGTGATCCATTAACCAGGGCGTGCTGTACTGCCAGCCAAGGAAACAGAAACAGACAGAGAGACAGTGTGTCTGAGACATGAGGTCAGTCAGAACCAGGTGTGTTTCCATCGTCCTTCAGCTCAAACACCAGCAGGCAACTCTGGTATAAATACACTCACATACAAAGAAAAAGACACAAATAGCTCTAGGTGACAAAAAAACTGTGGTAACTCGGAGGCTATCACAGTACGTTTAATCAAATGGAACAGGTCCCACTCATACTGATCGTCCATTGGCAGAGCATGTAGGTGTGCACACATTATTTTGTTTCTGTGTGTGTCCCCTGCCCCGCTGGCAGGCAGTCGGATGAATGAATGGGCGTCACCTCCTGGAGGTCCGGTGGCGCTACAGAAATAACTCTGCTGACCACAGTGACCTCTGCTTGTTCCCACACACCCTGCGTCCTGTTCTAATGGACGCCCGTGCTCTATTTTGGGGGAAGCAGCTAGATTTATCTCACTGCCCTCTGTGTCCTGGGATGGTGACAGTGACATGGCCGAGTGTAACCGATGCCTGCTTTTTGTTGCCTTCCTGACGCAAGCACACAGAGGATACGATTAGTCTTGAGGTCAATTCTGGTTAGTCAGATGACCTGACTTCACCTCACTTTGTCGGTTTACTTCAAAATGTATACCTTTAAACATGCTAAAACAGGTTGAGGTTTTTGGGGCATTTTAGGCCTTTATTGGACAGGACAGCATAGACAGGGGAGAAAGGGGGG
>NC_048420.1:17270658-17276426 GCF_013103735.1 Etheostoma cragini | reverse complement strand
GGGGGGTGAAATGCACCTAAGGGTTGCAGGTCGGAATCAAACCCGCAGCCACTGCGTTGAGGACTGAGCATCTGAATATTGGCGTGCGCCCCACCAGGTGAGCAACGCAGGCGCCCACTAAAACAGGGTTAAAAGAAATAAAAATAGAACAATTGATTATATATTGTGACACTGTAAGCTGATGAAAGGTGAAGGAGAAAGCGAGCCTGCTGAATTGAGAACTTGGAGCATGGTTTTCCTCCTCAGCAACTTAATCTTCATTCTTGTGGACAGGCAGGCTGGCCGAAAGGTTATGAGCACAGTGACCTACTGTATCTTCTGAGAGGTAGAATATTATTCTATGAAAAAGAAATGCATTGCCTCAGGTCCTGCATTAGATTAAGTTGACTGATTGCTATAACCCGGAGTCTAGGGATCTGGGAAGATAACATGTGCATCGCAGGACAGGATTACTAAGAGTGGTGGAGAGCCCAGATCGAGGGAAAAGTATAAATATAAAAACCTAGAGGTTTTTGCTTATGACTGCTAAGTCAGCAGAGTGAAATCCTGAGCTTGCCAGAATACAATTCATGCTCTTAGTAGTAGTCCTAAACAACTACTGTGTACGATATAAAATCAACAATTGGTCCACAACTGTGTTTCACTGGGCAGAGCTGGATGTAAGCAGAAACAAAACCAATCCAATAATACACTAGATGAATGTGTGATAAGCTGTCAAACCCATTGATCTATCACTGAAATTGGCCATGTATTGCATTGTTTCACCAAAACCTTGAACAACACACCCAAAAAAACAAAGACTTGATTGTTTTTATGCAGGTCTGAACGTCTGTTTCATTGTAGTGGTGCTTTGAGCTAAATGCGAACATCAGGATGCTAACATGCTCACAAAGACAATACTAATATGCTGATGTTTAGCAGGTGTCGTCTAAACCATTTACACCATCTTAGTTTAGCATGTCAGCGTGCTAAAACTTGCTAACGTAAAGGAAACGTTGAGTCATTATAATTCGTCAGGGGGTCATATTTCTTCTTCTTTTTTCTTCTTCTTTTTACTTTATCAATCCAACAAGGGGAAATTACTTATTGCACACACAGGCGTAAATTACACACACATACCTATACATCGCTATACATGCACTGAATGCAGGGATGTCAGAGTGTGTGTGTGTGTGTGTGGGGGGGGGGGGGGGGGGGGGGGGGGCTGGAGCACCTTGGCAGTGCACCACGATACTTTGGTCCATATGTGGACTTGAACCAGCAACCCTCCCAACTCAACCCAACTCCCTACGAACTGAGCTACGGTCACCCCCAACATGTCCCTAAAAAAGAATTCATAACAATCCATCTAATATTGAAACCCAAAAATGTTAACGTCATGGTGACGTGAGAAAAAGTCGGGGATCACCAAAGAAAATGTATGCAACAAGGACCTATTACATTCTGACCAAACCTTATCCTCCACTTCCAAGAATAAATAAATGATAACAAAAAAAAAAAAAAAACATAAAAAGTTTGTTGTAACTGTCAGTTGTCCGCACTGTGAGTGAATCCACAGCATCAAAGACATGCGGACACATCAACGAACAGCATATCAAACAAAGAGAAGACGAAGAATGTTCTTCAATAATAAAAGCAGCCTCAGGTCCTTATTCTGCTGGCACTTATATTGTGTGCACTCAGCTATATCCAGTGACATAGATGAGAATCAGGGAGGGATGAGCAGGAATGTGTGCAATGCATAGAATAGCGAGCAGAGAGAAGGGGAGGACGTGCAGACGAAAGTGAGGGATGAAAGACAGGGAAGATAAGAGACTGAGGGATGAAAGAGAGAGAGAGAGTATGAAAGCAAGGACAACAAAAAGTGCAAGGAGAGATGTGAGCAGGGTGAGAGGGAGAAAGATAGATGGAGATCAAGGTGGTGGACAGCTGGGCCGGGGTCATGAGGGTCAAGCTCAGGAAGCGGTCGACAGTCAATGTCATCCTTTCATCTCGTCTGCTGCAAATGCAGCAACCTAAACTTTACTCAAATTTAACCTCCCGAAAGCACGGGCTGATCCAACTTTTACTCCTCTCTCTTCTGCTTCCCGTCGCCACCCATCACTTTCTTCCGCTCTCTGCCCTTTTCCATCTGTTCTCTTTAATCTCTCTCTCTCTTATTCCTGTCACATTTCCTCAGCTCCTAATATGTTTCTTTCCATCACCCTCCTGCTATATTTCTCTGTATTAGTCTCCCTCGTTATGTATCTTTTTCTCATGGTAACTCTCCTACATTCTCTCCACATTAGATATGGTTGAGTGGAGAGCAAAGTCAATCGTTCCTGCCTAAACCTCTCTAGGAGCCAGAGCTCGTTCTCCTCTGCCTAAACAAACTTTGAAGCCAATCAAAGGCCTTATATTATTTTCCGTGGAAGGGGACTTCAGCAGGTGAATACTTTATATTTTAGTGACAGATCCTCTCAGAGCGGCTTCTCTCTCCCCTCATCTCCTCCTCTCTGTGCTAACCGTTGGCTCCGCTCCTGATTGATACAGTTCAGTGGCAAAACAAACAAAGCGTGACAAATCCAGATTATTGTCTGTGGGCGAGATAAGGTTATAATGAGAAAGTGCATCGGGGGAAATTGATCCTTTTTCAGGAAGCTGTCTGATTTACTGAGGATTCCAATAATAACTTCCTGTGTGTCCTGCCTCTATTGGGAGGGGTTGTAGTCAGAGGTGGGGGGAGGGGTGTGAGGTTCATGCTAAGAGGGCAGATTTCATTACAATGCAATATCCTGAGAAGCGCATTTGAGAGGGATGTTTGGTGGATAATTATTATCCATACGTAGCAGTGTTTATTGAAAAGCTGTCTGAGTGTCATTGTGTATGACAAACAGAGACAGAAATATGAGTTTGCACTGGGTGACAGCAGCAGTTAATGAATTATCAATACATAGTGCATTCAAACTTTTGTTTCTGTCACAAAAAGAGGAAGGAAAACATTACATATTAACAATTAGCAGATCAGCACCTACAAATGATACACGGATGCATCATGGGAAAATATGTCCTTTGGCACATTTGGAGAAGCAGCCATGGCTGAGACGCACTGACAGCCAAGCCACCAACGTACTTGGCTACACGTTAAATCTACTCGCCTTGGGGGAGAGAAATGGGCCTGCTGACAGGCCACTTATTAGCCAGGGGAATGTGGGAGGGATTGCAGAAATTAACATGGATTACTGAAGTATGACTGACAGTTTCAGAAGGGCTTTTTGTGACTTACCAAGTGAATTGGGACTTGCCTTAATTCAGCGAGGGACATTTTAATACTGTGGGCTGTCTCTGCTATTTTGGCACCGTTGCCTTGGTGAGGACGCCAACAGGGAGGGAATCTTTTTCTGCAACAGCACCCCCACCCTCAGTGGACCCAGGCCTTGTATTCTATAATGACAGGATGTGTTGGCGGGCCAGCACTTGGGGGTAGTAACCCCAGTGAAACTGGGACAAGCAGCGGTGGTTCTACAAAACCTGGGTGTCATCGGGATCTCTGACAGATCAAGGGAGGAAATCAGAAAACTGGAACTCTGATTGAAATTTTTTTCATATGCAATCATAGTCACGGGGGGGGGGCACTAATGCTTCCCACAAGTGTCAATGAAGAATATTGCTTTTACTGTCGGCCTAAATAAACTTATTATGTATACATAAGAAAAGGGTACTTTTGAACTGAAAGTGTGAGTGAGGATAGAAAGAGACTGCTACTGTGGTGAAAAGGATATTGTAAAAAAACTGATAAAGTTAAAAAGAGAAATGCCAGAGTTTTGTAAAAAAGCAGAAAAGCTTGTAAAAATTGCATGTTTCCGTTTGGTTCCATCTTCCAGGGCCACTATAGCTGCCCCCTGATGTGGTTTCCATTATTTATCCAGTATCTATTGGACAATATTGGAGCCGACTCTCTGCTCTGCTGCCATATTGGCATCAGGACAACGGAGTAAGCAACCACAACGGAAGGGAAAAGAAAGACGCCGCAGTGTTACAGCACCTTCAGTCTGGACTGAATCTCTATTTGCACAGTGAGAATCCAGCATTCATGAGAATGCTGGATTCACTGAAGTCTGGTGCTGTCATTTGGCAATGCTCAACACTACCTGTATCTAGCCCTTCTGAAAACACACCTTGTGTATTTAGCTGTTGTTTGACAGTTGACAATCAAATTAAGGTTAATTGCACGAAAAGCAACACAGAACATTTATCAAATGTTAGCAATTTTCCCTCTGCCACAGCTCACACAATATGGGATGCACATACTCACCTGCCAAAACCAAACAATAGCTAATGTATCTCCGGTTCAAATTACATTTACCATAGGGTGTCATCTCTAAGCTGTTTAATGCATTGTGGGACGAAGGGCTTTAATCAGCGAGGCTCAGTGGAGCCAGCGGATTAAATCACTTTTTATCTGCACTTCCTTTGACTTTCCCAGGGCTCAGGGTTGCTGTGTAAATCATAATGCGTCCCTGTTGGGCTCACTTCAGTATGGTTTATTGCTGTAGTCACATTTCATAAATTCTATTTATTTTGTGTATTGAGTAAATCCACATGCACTGAAAAACAAGGATACCACTTTATTCTCACCTCCAACTACAATATGGGCATACATGTACTTTATCCAAGTGCGGTGTATGCGAATGTCTTTGCATCTGTGTGCAGGTGCATGCACACTCAAAGCCGGCAACAGCATCAGGGAGAGCGGCTACCGCATTGCACAGAATAGCTAAACAGCTGTAGTGCTCCATCAGGGCTATCGATCATGTCCCTCTCTCTGAATCACAATCAGACGTGAGCAAAGCAGAGAGGCTGGAGCAGGCCTCGTGACTGGCTTGTTGGACAAAAGCTACGCACCTGTCATATAAACAAGGCCTTGCCAAACAAACCTGACCTGGATATCTGATAAAATGCATCTATATACGAGTGCCTTGTTTCTGTAGAACCTGAATACACGGACAAGTAGTTAAAAAAGGTTTCCAGCAAGCACCGCATTATTTACAATGGAGTTCCATTGCTTACAAAGAATATAACAGTGCTGATCATGTTTAACACATTAAATACATATGTTGCAAGTCAGGCACTGTGAGATCACTACAAGCATTGATATATTACACCTAATATTCTGTTCACTCCGACTCAAAGTAACAGTAATACTAATTAATAGTGTATTAAACCATACATTGTATCTAAATGACACATGTAACCACATGAAAATTAGAGACAATTTCATTAAAAACTGAAGTAAGAATAGGGAAGCTGTTTAAGTATCATTAGCTGCCATCTGCTATCATCACCCCAAACTGTATATCAACTCAACATCTCATGTAATCACAAGGAAGTTAGACGTTATTACATTAAAATTTAAACAGGAATAGTATGGAGGCTGTCTAAGCCACCATTAACTGCCATCTGCTAGCATCTCCACGATCGAGATGTGCCTCCTCTTTGTGTCGTTGAGTTATCTGGAACTCAGTGTTAACTTCCTGCCAATATGGTGACTTCCTTTCCACTTATTTTCACATAGTCAGTTGAATTTAACAGATGACCTGGCCCTGACATCCAGATATTTACTTCCTGGTTTGGGACAGCAAGGTTACAACTCAATATCCTTCTGTATTGCCACTAGACACACCTGAGTAGAGGAGGGCAGCTGTAATGAGACCAACCCCCCTCTCTCTAACACACACACACACACACACACACACACACACACACACACACACACACACAAACACAAC
>NC_048420.1:17217619-17270558 GCF_013103735.1 Etheostoma cragini | reverse complement strand
ACACACACACACACACACACACACACACACACACACACACACACACACACACACACACACACACACACACACATAACTACGAAGGGCTATTTGCTGCCTGTGTGAGAAACAGAAACAGCCTTGGGGTCCTCCGCAGTGTAACATCTGAGTTTGATAACAGAGGAATGTCCAGAGATCACCATTTAGCAGACAGCAACTCACCCTGTCTACATCCAGCCATTGGGAAAGGGAGAGATTTCACGGACCCTTTCAGGAGGGACCATAGTAGCACCAGACCAGAGCAGACCTTGTAAACTTAACTATTCTTAATTCCACAGAAGGATCCCCTCACTCAGTGCAGTAAATCTTCATGCTTGGCACAAGCCTGAACAATCCATTAACAATAATAAAGCCTGAGCGGCCGGGAGATAGACCCTTAAAGGGGAAGGTCAGCCTGATATTACAGCTTTAAAGGTTTCCTATTACTGCTCAACTTCAATATAACCACTCACCTTGCCTTTAATGGCCGCTGGCTATGCAGTGGCTGAGCATATATGGAGATTCTAAATCCAGTTTCTCTGAGATATTACTCTATAGTGGAGAGCGATTTATGGGTCTGTTTCTGTCCCGCTGGTTGGAGGTGTGAGTATAGTTAATAAAATTGCCAAAAGGGTGAAAGAGATCTCCTGTGTATCGCCCTGTCTGGCCCCCACGTCCTGCTGGGATGCATGGGAAGCTTCGAGCGCTGCGGTAACTGGCCCCAAAAGTGCTTAGGCAGCATGTTTTTTTTCATCCTGCCCTCTCCTTCTGACTCTTTCATATATTTACATGCCTTCCACCTTGCTTTTCTTTTTGCTAACACCTTTGTTCACCCCTACTTCCTTAGAGAGGTACTCTTACAACATTTCCAATGTCTCCTTTTGTTTTTAAACTTTTGGGACAGTAATGTCACTTTGGACCCCCCCAAAGAAGACACACTTCTATGCTAACACACAATGTGGTACAGCCTTGTCTCCCCATCTATCTGCATTTTGTGAAATGTTTTCTTACGCTGACTGTTTTCTCCTTGGCCAGCTTGTTCCACTGTCTAGAGAGTGACTGCAGAAAAGCAAGATAGGAAGGACAGAGGACATGGCAACAGAGAGCAGGAGCAGGAAAGGAAAAAGGGGAGAGTGCAAGCTCTTAAGTAGATTGCAAAGAACAGCAGAGAGGCATGAGTGTGAATATTAAAAGGTTTTTCTCCTGCCCGAGAAGTTTCAGTCTGCAGCCGCAGCACCACCGGGAAGGGAAAGAGAGGGTGACAGAGAGAGAGAGAGAGAGAGAGAGAGAGAGAGAGAGCGAGAGAGAGAGAGAGAGAGAGAGAGAGAGAGAGAGAGAGAGAGAGAGAGAGAGAGAGAGAGAGAGAGAGAGAAAGAGAGAGAGAGAGAAGGAGGACACCTATAGAACCGTCAGCTATTCAACCATAGCTACGACGGCTAGCTTCAGGTGTCAGAAACAACAGTGTACACAATCTATCAAGCTGTCCGGCAGATCTGCGATGAGGAATTACCATAATTGAATTAGAAAGGGGGTTTCTCATTGCAAAGATGATGCTTTTTAAATAAAGAAATAAAAGAGAACAATGTAAAGCAAAATATGTAGAGACTCACCTGGAATGCCGGGCGGGGTTTTCAGGTATTTTCCATTGAAATGCTGTATCACTACTTCACATTTCTCTGTGGACTCCATCCTGCAATAAAAAGGGATACATAGGGTTTCATTTAAAAAAAATACTTAGTATCCATTTGTAACAAAGGTTGAGAGTTCTTTGTAACTCCAAGCACTTAACCTTGACGCAATATGACGACACAAAGGGAAAAGGCTTGTGGTAAATGTACTAAATTGCTTGATTGTCCGAATGGTCGTTTTTTTATGGCACAAACCATGATGACAGTTACTTTATCACAGACAAGTAACCTATGTCATTCTCATCCACACAAAGGTACAATTTGTAAACCAAAATATATCACGGTGACTTGCAGACGTTTAATTATTTGGTTTGATCAACTAAACATTGCTTGTTTCCATTTTACAGTGGAATTCTACACACATGTACAATAGGCTGGTTGTGTAGTATCACTCTGTTGATTCAAAAAAGTCCAGTGAGAGTGTCAAGAGTCAAGTTGTCATGCAGCCTTTCAATAGAGAGAACACGCAAAAATGAATGCAGGGATGGAGAAGAAGTATTAGAATGAAGAAGGGGATAAGAAGGTATGATAAGGTTAGTGTTAGGCTTATGGATAGTAGTGACCATAATTTCCAGAGTGGGAGAAAGAGAGGTAGAACGAAGAAAGCACACTCACTCGTCCCCCCTTTTTCAGCCACTGGATCAAAAGTCTATGGGCAGAGCAGCTGACCAGCAGGCGGGCTCTGATCTCTCACATCATAAGCACACAGACACTAATGCCCATACACACATGTACAGAAGTATATCAAACACATTCCAATAGAATTTCATGTTATGGGTTAGTAAGACTTGGAGCCCTATCTTGCACCCGGCGTAGCAAGGCCCATCTCAAGTGTCTTTGCTATTTTAAGACCGTCCAGTGCCCACGTCATTTAAAATAGCTAATGCACCTGCGCCACTCGTTTAGGTGAATTCTCCGCGTATTGCTATCTTGAGGCAGCAGGAATTGATTGACCAAAACAATCCTGGTCTAAAGTCAATGACGCAGCATTTCAATGTTATTTTAACAGTGTATGAGTAAACTACGTCTAGGCTTATGCACAACGCACAGGGAAGCGCAGCAGCAGACAAACGTGCAAAATATCACAAATAAAAATATGAAAGTGCAAATCTGCCATCATATTACCCATGTGCCAAGGTACAAACAAACCTTGCTTT
The DNA here is from genome assembly GCF_013103735.1 of Etheostoma cragini. Classification (NCBI taxonomy): domain Eukaryota; kingdom Metazoa; phylum Chordata; class Actinopteri; order Perciformes; family Percidae; genus Etheostoma; species Etheostoma cragini. The sequence goes on along the minus strand of NC_048420.1, from coordinate 17,267,695 downwards.
TCAAGGGAATGGGAGATGAAACTCTGATTGGTTTATTGCATGTTACGCCCAAAACACACTTATGAATTAATGAAGACACTAAGTACAACCCTTAGAACAGTGCGCCTGGCGTACGGACCCTTTCTTCTACCATCAAACTAGCAAAAATGGATTTGGTCACGCCCTAAATGCACCTAACGCCATGCGCTTCCTGCCGTGCACTTAGATAATTTAAACAGGGCCCTAAGAGTCTACGCTTCTGTAGACTGTCCTTTGTATGTTAACATGCTCACAATCAAATGGCTGACATACGGATTAAGTTTGTCAGGTTCACCGTCTTAGTGTCCCGTTAGCATGCTAACATTTGATAACTAAACAAAAACTACAACATGCTGTCTTTGTGTGCTGAACTGTCATTAGTTTAGCAGTTATGTAATCATACAACTATTGGTTGCATGAAAATGTTGATTTGATGATGGTGTTACATAAAAAGTCAGGGGACCACTGAAGTTAGTACAATTCACCCTAGGGGAACATGAATGTGTGTGCCGAATGTAATGGAATGCATTGTCTGTGGAACATAAATGTCCATGTAAAATGTTGCTATAAAAAAACACAGCCCCACGCATGAATTTAACCCAGTGTAAATATGTTACCACCCAGATTCTTTGATTTAGACTCACAAAGGACTCATATTAAAAATCAGACAGATTTTAAATGCAGCCTTGAGTGGTTGCTGTGCCTTTGCCTATGGTAACGTGCTCGTGGAAGGTGCAGAATTCATTGCTTTCCAGATTTTTTCGGTCTCACCTCTAAGAACACTCACATCATCCTTTCAGCCTCTGACATCTCTGTCCTCTGTCTCTCATCTCTTTCCTATCTCTACCTTCATCCTTTTTTTACCATAGCTTTTTTATCGCTCTCACCATTCCATCCATCTTACTCCTGTCCTGTCTGAACCTCTTCTTTTCGACGTCTCTCTCATTCCTACCCGTCTTTCAACCTTGGTCTTTTCCTCCATCTTTCAACGTTACCCACTCTCTCTCCCCCATTTCTTTCAATTTTGGTGCCCTCCTTTTCTTCCCGCCCGTCTGATTTCGGACACCCATCCATATCCAAATCTTTCTCACTTTTCCTCTCTTCTTCTCTTTTTATAATATGTAATCTTTTAAACTTCCTGGCATCATCCATCTCTAACTGACCCTGTATCCATTCCTTTCCCCCATATCTCTGTTTTTCCTTTGCCCACCTTGTGTTTGGGGAGACTAATAACCAGCTGGTGTGATTCAGCTGATCACTGATCACAACAACTGGCCTTCAACACTAGATCACTAGAGCTAACCAACTACATGTTAGATCAGTAAAGAGATCTGACTGATTAAAAAGAGAATGTATATAAATGCTGGGAATGTAGACTGAGTCCTTTGCAGCGGCCCGGGTACGAGTTCGACCCTTTGCCCTTTGCAGCGTGCCATCCCCCATCCCCCAGTTTATGTGCTTTTGTACTACATTCTCAAAACCAAAGCTGTTTTGATATTATTTGTTGTGGTGTTTTTGCTGTCCATCTTAAAAGGGGCTGAAAATCAAGTTGAATGCATCACTCTTCTCTACTCTTCTCCAGAGTTTCAAGTGATTCTCTGACTGGAAATGTTGATGCTCCGCTCCCCTCTCTACTCCCTTGCGCTTGTTATCCAACCTTCTCACACACCCTCTGGCTATTCATTGTCTGCCTCCTCCACAACCCCATGTGTCCACTCTTTAAAGCAAGTGAACATATAACAGCTGGGCAGACGAGAAGCAAATAAGGCACACAGGCTTTGAGGCAGTCTTAGGGAAACAAACCAGTCAGTCAGACTCTTGACCAACTTTCGGGGTAGCCATTCAGTCAGAGAGCCAGCCAGGTAGGCGGTGAGGCCGGCTGGCTTTTCTCTGTGTGCTGCTGGTTAATGGCATCAGGTGCTGCTGTCTGCAATGATTAGTGCTGGGGCTCGAGTAATGGGCTCTGATAACAGTAATGGATCGGCCCACAAACACTTAGCTCAGTTTACTCTCTCTAATGCCCCTCATGGCCCAGCCCTCAGCAGCTGTCTTTCTGTCTGTCTGTCTGTTGATACAGCTAACGGGAGCTCTACAATTCATAAAATAAATTGATTTCTTTCTTGCTCCTTTGCCTACATCTCTTTCTGGCTTGTTTTTCAGACCTGTACTTATTAATTACACAACAAAACCTTCTGTATCTCTATAGTGTTTTCTTCTTTTTCCTATCTAACCAAACGTCTCTCATTCTCCCACACTCACTCGTTTAACTTTTTATTCCTCAATCTTTCTCCGTCTCATACTGTCTTCTCCTTCTCATCACCTTCTCTTTTTCTTTATAATAACCTCTATGATTAGTTATTTTTAACTGCCCATTGTTTCACACTCCTGTCCCTCTCTCTCTTGCCACCTCACTCTCCCATTTCCATCATGTCTCTTTGTTCTCCCACTGAGGGCTGCTGGAACAGGTGGACTATGGCAGGTTGTTGCTGTGTTCTGCTTGTTGGTCTGCAGGAGGCTGCCTACTTGTCTGTGTGTGTACGTGTGAGAGTCTCCTAAGGTGTTTGTTTCTATACACGTGCACGCGTGTATGAGTCCTATCTGTGCAAATGCTCATATGTGTGCCAAGTGTGCCAAGTGCCTGTCTGTGTGTGTTTATGCTTGTCTGTCCTGCTGTAACCCTCAGTAATAGAGCAGGGAATAGGAGAGGAGTTCAGCCAGAGCAGGTGATTAAGAAAAATCCCTGCAAGATGGTGGCCTCCTCTGGGTAAACATGGGAGGAATGTGTGGAGAAGAATGAGAGCCTGGTGGCTGCTGCCATGGACAAGGACAGAGCAGTTTATGACTTTGGGGGATTAACAAGCTGAAGTGGAAACTTTTCTAAGTAGAAAAAGAAATAAACCGGTCAGTGTTAGGATTGGTGGTGGAAATATAACAGCTCTGGCTATACTGTAAGGAAAGGGGGGTTAATTGCAGGTATCCATGAATGTATGAGAATGTCCGGGCCCAAGCTACCATTTGTAAGCATGTGCGCACATACAGAAACACACACACTCTGATGCACAGGCACGGACAAAGACAAACTCATCCACTGGATGTCAGGCCTCTGCCAACAGTCTTGCCAAACAAATCACCTTTTAAAGTTTCCAATGCCTGGAGGCAGGATTCATCTGACAAGTGTCTTTTTTAGAGTGAATGTGTGTATGCACATAGTAAGTACAAGAGTTTGCCTGTGTGCCAGTGCACATATTTGGGTCCATTTGTGTGCACTTCAGTCTGTGAATTTGTATGTTTTTGCACAAGTAACATTTGCCCATCTGCAAGATTCCTTGTTACAGCTGCAGCGTTCATACCTGGTCTGTGTACAGGAAGGGCAGGGAGATTAAACGTAACCACAACATATACAGTACATAAAGTATGGAATTCAAATATGATCCAAGTGTAGTGTGAGGGCAATGTAATCCATTACTTAAAAATCAAGTATTGCTTCCATACAAGCAGCAACACTATCTTGTACCTGGCAAAGCCGACTCCTCTGCTGACCCCGTTGGCATCCCTCAGTATCCTCGTGGAGATGACGTGGCCCAGGGGCTTCAGCATGTTCTCCAGCTCCTGCTCATCCATAGACACCGGCAAGTTGGAGATGTACAGGTTGGTGGGGTCCTGCTCCTGTTGCTGCAGGGCCAGGAGTTAGAATAGTAGGGGAGGATGGATAGAGGAGAGGGGGGGGGGAAGGAGAGGAAAAGATGAGAAATAATGTATCACCAACAAGTGTAAGAATAATGAAATATGCAGATATGACAGATAGTGTCTATGCTACATTATGGATTTGTGTGAGTGGAAAGTATTCTGACAAATTATGGACAGTTTGCATGCTGTACATATTTACATGTAGTTGTAGTTATAGCGTGTGTGGTGTCTTTTGGGTGTGTTTCTTGATGAATCAATTTACGTTCAAAAGAGAGATAGAAACAAAAATGTAATAAAAATAAAAGTTGTGGAGTGTGTGTTGTACAACAGTGTTTTCTCTGTTGTGCCCAGAGGCTTGTGGTAGCTAGGTGTAGCAGCACAGCTGGTGTTGGGCTGAGCCTGAGGTACCTGTAGCAGAAGGCCCTGTGAGCTCTACAGTAGAACAGCTGGAAACAGCAGCCCCAACCACACCAGTCAATCAGTCACTGAGCCAGGCAGCCACCATGCCAGTCAACCATCCATCTATGCTACAAGTCAGCCAGTTTAAAAATAAGCATGAAACTTCATTATGTCATCCTTATCTCTAATTATGTATCTTTATGATGCTGTATGCGTGTCAGCACGTTCTTTTCTAACATTTAAAATTGTATTCAATCCAACCTCCCTCCCAGGTACTAAGTAAACTATCCAATCAGGCAGGCAGCCAGCCAGATTCCGATCTTTTACCAGCTCTTGCTTATCACGTCTTCTTTATCCAACATCATCTCCAAACCATTCCTCTAACAGCAGCAAGGACCACAGAAGGTAAAGCTAACAAAGGAAAAAAGCAATATCACAAAAAGCATCTATGCTGTGGTTGATGGCCAGTGTAATTTGATGATCAAATACTGCAAGATTTGCATACACTTTAGCTCACAGGTATTTAAAGAGGAATAATCTTGTATCAATCTATTTCAAATGTGGTTCAGTCAATTAAATGTATTTGACAGAAAGACAATTAATAGATGTGGATCTTTTGAATACATTTGAACGGAAGTTTTGAAGCTGCCATTGTGTATCTGAAGTTTATATATTTAAGGCTATGGTCTTGGCCTAAAGGTTATAGAAGCAACATTGTCCCCGGATCGACAGGATAAAGTCTGGGTGGGTAAAGTGAAAGAGCAGCACTTGTCCGTCCCTCATCACCACCACTGAGTTGCCCTTGAGCAAGGCCCTTGACCTCCAGTGGAGCAGCTCAGTGGCCAGCAGATCAGGCTGTGGTTGTACTGGGCAGCTTCCAGGTATGAATGTGGAACTGTGTGAATGTGACAGGTCGTCGTTGAAAATGAGAATTTGTTCTCAACCAACTTACCTGGACAAATAAAGGTTAAATGAAAAAATACATGAAAAGTAATATTTCTTATAGTCTGTTCTAGCTGTCTTGTCTAAAAAAAAATGCAGTTTAGATCAATAAAAAACAACAATACCAATTAACCAAGCCATACAGTATGTCTTTAATAATGTATAGACTGATATTGAAGCTAACAAAAATATGTTAATGTCATTGGTTCCTCGTGGCTAAGTTGTATCAGGCATCTCTAAACACAAACCTTAAGAACTGGCAACAAGAGAAGAACAGAAGCAAGGGCAAGTCAAAAAACTAACTGACTTTTGCCTGAAGTAATTTACGAAAGTATGCGCATAACTATAATACAGTTTTTATATCTAGACAAGAATACTACACTTTACTTTACATTCAGTTGACTTGACTTTAAATAAATGCCTCAAAAAGATAAGATAAGTGAATTTTCAGTGATCTTTTAAACACGCATATGCAGTACTGTAAACAGCAAAACAAGTACAGAAGTCTGTATTTTTCTCAGTCGGGGGTTGTGGAGATAGCTCAGTTGCAGCCTGCATGTAAACACTGTCTTTGAGAATCTTTACAGACTCCCTGTGCCTAGCCACAGGCAGCACTGTCTCACTCTGTTATGTTTTGCTTTATGTTGACGACGGAGGAGGTTAAGGAGGAGAGGAAGGGCCTCAACCAGTGTCCTACCTCCATCTTTCCATCTGTCAGAGGAGAAGACTGGTCCCTTCCCTGATTAATTAGCCGTCTTATGTGACAGGACATGCTTGATCTGATTAAAGCCTTTGGGAAAAAGCCGGTGCCTGAACGTGAAAGCAGAAAAACCTATTTCTCTTTTAACCAGGAACTCAATTACCAAATGAAACCCCTCCTTCTTCTGCAGGTTTGTTACATTTACGGGCTTCTGAAAGAGCACACAAGAGTTTGTTTAACACAGGATTTTTCAGTGAATGACGCTTAATTAAATCTGTCCGCGAAAAATGTACTGTACACGTGTCACTCCTACTAAGTCCCTTTGGTGTAGCCATGCAGCTGTGCTTTCCTTTGAGTTTCATCGGTTATGTGAGGCGATGTTTTTCAGGATTATGTCAAATAGGCTTCGTATTCCAATGCAGAAAGGAAGGCTGGATCAAAGCGTTAACTGACTGACTTAGTCACTGGGCTAAGTCAATGATACAAGAGTATGTGTGTGTGTGCACGCATGGGAACGCACTTTGAAAGCACTTTCTTCTATAAGCATGTGACAGTACACGCGGTAAAAGAGTGCGACAGAATGTGAAGCGGTAATTTGTGTGAGTGGGCTAATAGTGGAGAGCTCCGTTTTCTGGGGGATTATCGTGGGGAGGCCTCAACTACGCACGGCCGCCTCGCTAAGTTACCTCTTTGATGACGTTCCGCACCACAAAGCCCTAAATACCCAGATGAGAAGGTTACGAGGAGGAGTGGAAAGAGGAGCATTTTGACGGGAGGTGAGATGGGCTGCCCCATTCCACAAGGAGATTTAATTTCCTTTAATGTCAGCCTTCGCACACGCTCTGCTGTCAGGCTATGAATGAAACGGTAATTGAAGTGTGTGTGCATGTGTGTACCTGTGTGTGTGTGTGTGTGTGTATATATATATATATATATATATCCTATCTCAAAGTAATTATGCACGTGTTCCATCAAATCTATACAGTGTTATGCTGTGTCTTTTTTGCTTAATGTGTTTATGCTTCCCGTCTGTGTGTGGCATTCGTGTCTGTCCTCTTGCCATTGACCAGTGTGGTGGAAGGCTAATGGAAAGGCTCCAGGCTGCGCTGTACCTTTGATGAACATAATTCCTTCACCTTGCCACCAGGAGAACAGGAGGGATCCAGTGACAAGGGGTGGGGGGTGGGGAGACGATGTGTCATTTCCCACTGACGGATGGCCCACTCGCTAGAGCTGACAGCCCTGTAGCGGTTATTTCATTTCGACACCCTGCTCTGTTTACCTCACTGTAATTTCTGAGAACATTACTATGCGACAGGGGAGGGTGAGGGTGTGTGTGTGTGGGGGGGTATTAGTGGAGAAAAAAAGGGCGAGGATCTGGGTTAAGCAAAAAAAGAAAGAGAAAATAGGAGTTATAGATCACGGTGCAAAGGTGAAAGAGTGAAAAGGTAAGAAATAGAACGCTGAGATGCAGGCGGCTGACATGACAGGCAGATATAACACATTAAAGGGAGCCCTTGTTGCCTTTGACAACGCTTGAGGGGAAAAAAGATGTCAGCTGTTAGAAGTCTCACGTTCCGCCTATGGGGCTCTCAGGGCTCTATTCATTTAACTGATAAAAGTTAGACGGATAGATATGTGTCTTGACTCGGGGCACTGCATCTAACGCCATGTTGAGGCTCGGAGCTGCCCTCACTCTTCTCATACTACATCTCCCACATTCCTTCACCCCATTCTGTCTTCCTTTTCTCCCCTTTTCATACCACTGGCCTTTCCATATACTCTCTTTCTCCAAACTCTTGTTTTTGTCAACACTATTAATTTCTTCTCAATTAGGCGTCCTCCCTCTCTCTTCTGTTCTTTCTACTGCTTCCTTTACACTTTACATCAGTACACTCCTACTTGTCCTTCCTACCCCACAATTGCCCTCTCCCTTCTCCTCCACCCTTCTCCTTGCTCCTCTCCTCTCTCCATTCAGCTTGCTCAAGAGATTAGAGCTGTACGTGTAATTGGCTCTACAGGGCTTCTCAGCTGCTCCTCTAAGCACAGGTACACAATCTACGAGGTTGTGTGTGCATGAGCGTATATAACCAATGCCAATCCTTAGTTTTACACCTCACTATTCCCTCCCCTCAGGTATCCCACTCTGACCTGTTTTGTGACTAACCAGCAGGCGGAAGGAGCACAATTAAACGAAAAGACAATGGGGTTCTCTGTTGTCTGGTCGTAGAAAACTGCAAGGAAGCAGTAGTTGCGTTGTTGCTGCTGCTGTGAGGTTGTGTATCTGACAAGTTTGCAGATGCCAGAGGGAACATTCCAGTGCTATTGTATATAGGCGGATGATCTGCACTCAGATGTTGCTGTGGGAGCCTGAGTCTGCAGAATGCATTCAAAAGGCAAGAGGGCCGACCAATTGGAAGGAATGAGTAGAGGGATGCTGGATCAGGGAGTTGGAGAGAAGAGAAGCATATGAACGCATCAACTCACTTCAAAAGCTTGAGATTAATTTGTGAGGAGCCAGAAAATTCGGAGACAAAAAGGTAACACTACAAAGGAGCTATCATTCTGTCAGCGGGCTAGTCAGCTGGTCAGGCAACAGCAGGCAAAGTCAGGCGGGCAGCTTACTGCCCTTTGATGAGCGCTTCCACATTTACTGTTGCCACTGATGAGCGGAAGGCAGGTTCACTCTACTTTTCCCTTTGTAGAGGCTGTTGTCAAATGCTTTCTCAACACTCTGCCATCCTGTCTGTTATCAAGCCCCTCAGTGACACTCAACTTCAAACCCCATCCACATCCAAGACTTTACATTACAGTGTTTCCTCATCACAGCCTGCCTTTGTCCACTGTAGCCACTTACTGGGGAAACAGAACCACGCTACGATTTTGTGGTGTGGGTCAGAGTTTGGTGGGAGACTTCGGTTTTGTAAGTTGCTGCACATTAAACAAAAGGGAGCTTATTTATCTATCCTGCATAAGTACATAAGCAATTTTCAGCACAGGAGAAATGTCAGTGTGTTTTCTACAATGGCTACATGTTGTCATCAAAGTCTGGTTCTAGAGGCAGACGGTGAAATTTTGAAGGCTTGAATCCTCTCTCTGAATCTGCCACACATCCTCACAAACACGCTGAGATATACAAACGCACATTATAATCCAACATATGCACACATTTCGCTGACCAAGACGTGCTCAGTTACAGAACAGTATGATACAGAGTAAAAGAAAGATGGCGAGAGCGCAAGCTGGTATTGCGTGAGGTCCTTCTGCTGCTCGAGGAGGTGTGTGTGTGTGTGTGGGGGGAGGGGGGGTATCCACATTCCTGATTCAAACCTTCTGTTGGAAACACAGGGCTGTGAGACGAAGGATCTGTGCCATCACCCAGGGCAGCCATTTTCAATCCAATTATCCATATTACGTCTGAACAAACAGCCTAAAACACCTGTCATTTAAACAGGGCTTTAATAGAGCTTTGATAAACAGGTATTGGCAAGGGTTTAAGATAACAAATGCACACATACCATGTAGGTATACAGCTGTTGGTGCTTAAGGAACTGAATGAAAACAGATTTTTCTGTTCTAGATAACATCTTTGCTCTAATTCATAATTTGAATCACTTTTGGGGGTAGCATCACAGTATTCACCTCAGCATGTACACCTGTAGGTTTGAGAGTGTTTAAAAAGAAGTTACGAAATTGTTAAAATGTTACACCAATTTTAAGCATGTTTTCATCAAAATTTGTACGAGGATAAAAATCAAGACGATGTAAGAACATTACAGCGAGATAAGCACTGTGATAGAACATCACATGGCCTATCTTTATGTTCCAAAAATGATTTATTTCCCTTTCCTGTGTATTGGCATTATATGGGCACAGTCAGTCTGCTTTCCTGATCAGTCATCATCCACACTGTAAGCTCCCAAACAGATGGTTGATTTTGCCCATTAATTAACCTCTCCGTATTTTCACACAAAAAAGTAATTTGAAGTTTGTCACAGGGCACAAAGTTTTTTTTTTTTTTTTTTAATTATGTGTTTTTCTCATAAGATAAAACTAGAAGAATATGAAGCTCAAAAGCGAGATTAGAGGTTCACCTTGCTCACGCAGTGTTCCATTTGGCTGGAATACAATGCTACCTGATTAAATAAAAATCTTACAAATTACCATGCGTTGCTGCAGAGTACAGCTTAATACATCACATTATTCAACTTTGGATTTCTTCCCATGAGTGCAATCCAAGCCAATGACAACTAAGTGTGTCCTAGCGGCCCAGAAGCACTAAGGTGTTTAGTTTGGTTTTAAGATGTACACTCATTCACTCACATAATTAAACACACTACTCCTGCACAGATCTGCATCTCATACATGCACAAATCCATAGCCAATGCACATGATTGCACACACAAACACGCACGCACAGTCAATCTTTGTCTTATTACTGCTCATGGAAAATGGCTTTCTCGCTACTCTGTATTATGCTGAGATGATAGATGCTGCGAAAGTAACAAAAGTGGGTGATACATTATTGAGCCTTTGAGTTTGCTAAAACAGCGTTGGGGCTTTGTTCTACTAAATCTCTCAGCTGGGCTTACGTACTCTCTGCTGGCATAGCTGGTGAAATATTCATCCCAGTATGAAGCAAAAAATTGGTATTTGGTATGTACTTTCATTTGCCATTTGACTGCACAGTTCCATGTACTGTACATTTCAAGGTACAGGAAGAATGATGCACTGTATAGGGGACATTCAAGGTCAAACTACTGATATTAATTTTAATATGGTACGATATCTTGCCACTTAAACAGCTTGAACCCCTTAATAAGTTAAAGTGTAATGCTGATTTAACTTTGTATTTTTCCTGTCAAAAAATCCCATGAAAAGACCAAAACCAACAACATGGCCTATCAGAACCTATCAAAGGCATTCATTTTTTAAGGAAATGTGAAAAATATAGTCTTATTGTCAAAAAAAGTAATTTCATCTGGGTTAAGCAACAGCAGGGAGCTGTGATTTTTTTTTAGCAAATGCTACTCAAACTGGAGCAAATAGTGCATTTGTCGAGTATTTTCAGCTGATTTACAAATATTTGGTGCTCTGGTGAGTTTGTGGCTCTTTGAAATGTGTTTTTAATATTTTTTCTGACAACACTGAAGGTGTTTGGCAGAGCAATGAGCTCCATTAGTCTTTTTCTACAAAAGCAACGCTTTTAATAGAAGAAATCCATTGCAGATTTTGGTATTTTCAAGGGATTTGTTGACAAGAAAAAAAGAAGCAGCCTTATTGTCTAATCTTTCTGACCATATTCATACCATTTTAAATGTTATTTTCCATATTTTACAGATGTGTGATGGAGGGATCACACCTTTACTTTGCAAAACAGACATAACACCATTAAATTATGTCTGCCATCGATGTCATGGCTCATACATTTTGATGCCAGGTTAATGTGAATTTAAATGGGTCGATATGCGCTTCACCCGCTTAATCACGACCCCCTGATTTGATTTTGTATCTCCCTCGGTGAGCTAATATTCCAGAGATTAAAATTTCATGTGGAGCTCATATCAAAAATTCATTATTAACATGGAAGATGGGCACACCCGCCTTACCCCTGTGCTACAGCAAAAGGATACAAAACGTATGCATGCATAGTGGGCAGACACACATGCATGCAAAGATACTCTTTGCTACGCTCCCCGAGGACTTGAGGTCAAATTCATCCCGCCTTTGTAGAAAATATTAAAGAATTTCCTCATAAGCTGTTGTTATGTCCTCCTGTCGTGTTCCCTCAGCTCAGGAGTACACAACATTTACAAATGTCTTCCCAGTTTCATAATATATTTTCATCACCGTAACCTTCATATTTTTCCATTACGGTGTTTGCAACAACAGCTCATTGTGTTGTCGCCAGGGTAAATGCATTTTTCGGTCTTATGCATCATTCATGATATCATTTCTGAGATTGAATTCCTCCTGGCTGACATCATGTGGAGGTGGAGAGTGCTGGTGACGGTTTTGGTTTTGGAGAGGACGAAGGGGGTGTTACTAGGAAATGGTGGCAAGCTGTTTGATTTCCACGATTGACAAACATGGGGAGCTCTGGGGGCTGAAGCAGGAAACCCACTGTATCTGTAAATTACAGATCACTTTAAAAGTGATCTGTAACAAGACATCTGTACAAGAGCTCTACCCGTTTTCTCTTCTGCCTGTTTTGTCAATTTGTCTGTTGACATAGGAAACCCGTATAACCTCTCTTTTGCAAACCAATTCACCAATTTTCCTCTTTCATTGTAGTGCACATAGTTGAGATCCTTTACTTAAGGCAGAGATAAGACAGAATACCAAAATCACCACATGACATCCTGTAACTGTTGTATAGGGCAGTGTGTCAAAATGAGGTTTTTACTATTTAGTGGAAGCTTTCGCCCCAGGCACCAAACAACTTAATTTAATTCCATGGAGAACCAGTGGGACTCAGTAGTATTTCTGCATGTTTGTGGGAATAAATGCTTTAAAAAGAACAAAAGAACAGCTTGGCTGCGTTTGTTTGGGCACATTGATTTTATCAAGGGGCAATGTGCACTAACATTTATGCATGTTTGCTTTCCTACTGGTGAACACACATGAGGATTGTACTATTCCCACCTCGCAATGCCATTCACGTAAGGTCAAGCCTTTCCATTCAGCTACTGTATGTGGAGGAGTGGTAATTCTGATTATTGAACTATAGTGAGTACCTAATTCAACTACTCAAAGTAGTGAATAAACTCTCAACACTTAAAGAGCTGTGATTTTATAATTCTGTTTTTGTGTCTTCTCTCGGGAACTGTGAAATCCAAAGTGGTAGACCACTGACTTTTGCTCTGCGTTATTATAGCAAATAGAGCTGCACACCCAGGAGCTGTGTTGTGTTCCATAGTATACATAAACAGTACTCCTTGTTCCATGTTCAGGAAATGTTGGTGAAGGGAACTTCCCTCAACAAATTCCTCCATTCGGAACACCCTGCAACGTCACCAGGGCAGGTTTCACTTTCTATGTGCATTACCCTGGTAATGTAAACACCTTGGATACATTGCCGCAACTGTGGAAATTTTACATTACCAAAATGAATTATTGAAACAAAACTTATTAACTTATTTAAATTACAAAACTTATTCTATTGAAATGTATGCAACTTGTATATAAATGTGATTTTATTCATTTACAAGATGTATGGTTTAATTCCAGTGAGACGCAATGACCATGGATGTATAAAAAGAACTGGATACAGCATTCGAGGCGGAGCCCCGTAAGAGCTCAGTAGCGCATGGAGCCATCATGGAGCCATCATGGAGCCATCATGGAGCCATCATGGAGCCATCGTGGAGCCGTTATGGAGCCATTATGGAGCCAAAGATTACCAGGATCATCAACAGTGTTTCTGCACCGTGTGGCCCATAGAGCAGGCAGACTTGAGACCTCTGCTGGGCGAGCCGGCTACTTCCAGTTTAGTGCTACTCTAATTTAAATGGGGATTAAAGGATTTAATTACGCGGTTCTTATATATTTTCCAAATGTTATCGGACCAAATGGATCAAACTGAGCGAGCCATTTTGCTGGGGTTGTGACGCTCAAAACAAAGTAATCAATTAATTTTCAAACGTCTTTTCCATGTAAGTTAAGGTAGTAAAGTATTGACAGGCCGGGAGTTGCGATTCCACTGTTTGGCCCCTCTGTTCAATTTGCTATAAAGCCTGGCCGCTCTTACTGGGTGCCTGGCAATGACTGATGGGTAATCTTGCTTGTCAACTTTTGGCAAACTGATGAACAGTTGTTCTATTCATCTTTAAACTGAGCATTTTTGCTTCCTAGGGTTTGGAATCCTACTTAACATGGCTGAATATCCTGTGCAGTATACCCCTTTGCAGAGGTGTGCTAGGTGATTGGAATGCACCCATGGACTTTAAAAGGCTGTCCCTACACGTCGGTGGTTCCCAACCAAGGAATTGTGTACCACAGAGGGTTCTACAGATGCCGGGGTACATGCAAAAGATTGTGAAGTAGCTCAGCTACAAACTAGAAATAAAATATATTATTATGGTATAAAATAATCTATGTATATATATCCACATTGCTGTATTTAGGTGGAAAATAAATACACAAATAGGATAACAAATTGATGTGAGGGTGGTCTTTCGCATATTCACTGCGAAAACAATAGTGAACAAGTGTTCAGAACATTTCCAGCTTCAGCCATTCAAGAGGCTTTATAAGACCAAATATGCTTACATTTTTTTTGAGAACTACTCCTTTAGGTTCCGAAGATCACAGATTTGCTGCACAGTGATATGTGCACTAAAAACTCAGAAAATGCTCATGTGTCTCCCAAAGGCTCTATCTTAATCAATGCATGGTGTTCCCATAGCTATTTTTTATCTAGTTGAAAAAGTGGACACACAGTATGTTGACAAGTCAGATTCCGTGTTAAGATGACAGTCAGGATGTGTGAGCCTTTTAGCAGAGTGGTACAGCATCATCAGAAACCAGGGGAGTGACAATCTCTTTGTTTCCCAACACACTCCATCACCTGCTCTCCAAATGGAGGCACAATGCAATTTTCACTTATGAATCTACTGCAAAGCAAATAGCATACGCTGTTTGCCTGCTCCACAAACACACCGTGAATAACTACCCTGGGTCATGGACTCATTTGTTATTCCTTAATGTGCCACTACTCACCGGGGAGCACTAAGGCTGCCACGTGAAACTACACTGTGATGTGAGCTACATATGTCTAACTGTAGCAGAAATACCTCGCCTTAGCGATCTCGTATCTGCCCAGCAAAATGACAACATGGTGGAGGCGAGAGCCGCTGAAATATTGAAACATATATTAAAGAATTATTTCTCAATGGAAAACAGCAACAACAAAAGTAATAAAAAAGCAATAATGAAAGTGTTGTGCGGGTGAAAGCCACTCAGAACAAATCAACATTTATGTTACATCAGTCAGGTTCAGTGGTGGAACTGATGCAATCATTTTCAATTACAAAACACTGATCTGGAGTATTAGTTCCTTCCCTATCACAAAACACAGGTTATTGATGCTGCCATGAACCAGGTTTTGAATGTGAGAAAAACAATACCTGTACATACTTAATACTTTTTCGAAATGTGATCTTTCAAACAAATTAAAAACCATGCTTGTTTGATTGTTTTGAATACTCATTAATCTATTTTTAGCTTGAAATGTTGAATATATTTCTTTGCAAATGCAATATGCCGTTGTAAGTTTATTTGACAGAGATGACAGAGGGATCATTAAAACTGGTCTTACTCAGGCGTTAAAGGAGAATTCCGGTCAATGTCAACATGTAGCTCTGTTTTTTTTAAATTTGGTGTGCTGTCACAAAATGCAGTACGTGTTACAGAAAGGCATAAACGTTGTGTTAATTCAGCCAGTGCACATACCTCTGTTTATTTCCTGTTTTCCAGTGAGGTCCACACTACTCGATGGTCACAACTTTTATACTTTTCTGTCACATCTTCTGCAGTCAGATTCACTTGGAAGGTATAAATGCACATGGCTAAGCCCTGGTAATGCCATTTTGAGCATGTTTAGAGGCTAAAAACAAGTTTAAAACTTGCCATGTTCAAGGATGTTTAAGCTTGTTGGGTGCAGGAGGATAACTCGGTGTAGATTGTACCAATTGTTTTAATTCTTCTTGCTACCGACAGTACTCCAAATTTAAAAACAATGAAGCTACATGTTGAAATCGTCTGGAATTCTCCTTTAACATGACAGTCCTCTATTAATACAGTTGGTTATAGTTAAAATCTCAGTTCATATAAGTCAATGTGCCCACAATAAATGATCATATAATGAGGTTTTACCACATGTGTTTATGAAAAAATGTTGCTAAAACATGACAGAAAACGCAACAGTGTTGACAGACAACCAAATAATTTTCATTTGGTGAAAACTCGGATAACTCTCCTCACGGGCTTCCTCTTTCCGGAGAGGGAGGGCAAGACACAATGGGGAAAGAAACAGAAACAAATGAAAGAAAGAAAAGCCTGCTCTTTTACCTAGAAGTTGGTAAAGCCATGAAGGCAGAGAAATGCGTGAGAGGGGAGAAAATAGTTAGGAGGGTAGTAATAAAAACACTAATAACTGCTCTAGCGCTTTTATCGACAGGTGGAGTTGGGATGGGGCAAATAGACCTGTTAACAGCAATGTGCAGGGGTGACAGAATGCTGTTATAACTCATTGAACTCATGCATAAATTAATGACATTTTCATTTCACATGTAGCATGGTGTCCCAATGGTAAGCACTGAGGCCTCACAGCAGGAAGGTTCTGGGTTAGAATCCAGCTTATTCCGGGCCTTTCTGAGTGGAGTTTGTATGTTCTCCCCATGTTTGCGTGTGTTTCCCCGGTTTCCCTCACCATCAAAAAACATGTACTAGATTCTCCAGTAAGTGCCCTTGATCAAGGCACTGTCTCAGATCTGGAGTTGGTCCCCGGGCAATGTAAATGGCCCCTTCTCCCTTGAGGGATGGCGTAAATGCAGAGAATAAATATTGCTAAATGTATGTGACAATAAAGTACCTTTGCATATTCAAACAGTTGAAAATGTAATAAATTCTCCTGAAGAGTGAAACAATTTTTGTGGGCCCCTTTTTCTTATGATATTGGACTGTATCTTTGCTTTTAGAATAGCTGCAATGCAGGAGCGAATGAGAATCCCAAATAAACAAACACACTTTTAACTATGCTTTCATGTGTGCATGTTGGCTCACCCTGTTTATCCTGTGTTCTATCCTCCAAAATTAACGTCCACAAGATGTAATTAAGTCCATTATTAGATAGGGCAGAATGTAAAGTAAGGTCAGCTGCGATCTCTGAACAAACAGTATCAACAAAAGGTTTGAAGGGATCTACAATGGTGCAATTGTTTTTGCTGTGATCTCAAAATGAACCACACAGGTATCTCCTCAAATGTTTCCATGTTTAGACATGTTAATGAAGAAAATCCTATATTCTTGAGGAAGATAGTCCAGTGTGAACCAGGGATGTTTGACCTTGATCTAGCGTCTGGTGGTTGTACCTTTTAAATCATACAGGTACACCGATGTGGATGAACAATGTCAATTAGGTAGCGGGTGCTTGTGTGCAGTAGGTACTGTATATAAGTTGCAATAAGGAGTATTACACAATGCTACTAAACTAGAGAGGAAGTGATTTGTGTGGGAGTGTAAACAAAGGAAAATAGGAGGCAGGACCAAAAGAAAGGATGTGAGATGGTTGCTGGGCAATCAGGATGAGAAGTCCCTGGTTTGTAAGCCAACAGCATAGGAGTGTCTAGACAGATGGCATGGGTCTTGGCAGCAGAGACAGGCACATCAGTGTCCACATGACAGCATGACAGACTGAGTGAACTCTAGACTCTGGAGAAATAGAGAAAGGAAAGGAGAAAAAGGACGAGCATCCTACAAGACGGAAGTGAGTCACCTTATCCAGAAGTCATGGGTCAAGATTGAGAGAAGCGTAAAAATCCCATGCAAGGGGACTTAAAATAAATCAGTCATCTGATGTCAACACCTGCTTTATGTCTCCGGATAATTAACTGTCACAGTTACAGTGTAGGTTTTGTCATTTCCATAATCACTCCATCATTAATCATTGCCATTAAAGAGGACATTATCATGGTCAATGCCATTGCCATTGCAGTCAATATCGCCTTGCTTGTACCAACGTGCAACAATGTTTTGTCTGTGACTTAAGTTAAAAGATACTAAAAACTCAACAACAGCAGCGTAGGAAGTGATGTTTAGGCCCATTGCACAAGACTGCACAATAAACACACCAACATAAAGTAGGATACACCAGCCTTCTCTATAAATCCTTCAACAAACTGCCTTGGCTCATCAGTGTGTTATCTGGACGGCATCTAATGAGCTCTTAATTTGAGAGTGTCTGCATCATTAACAGGGACTGCCGTTTGATGCCATAGCTGTCAAAGAAGACTTTCATCCTAACATGACAGCAGGAAATCTGTGGCGTTCATGTGTGTGCATTTGTATACGCATATGCATATGTTCAAGGATCTTGTCACACACTTTGTTTGTGTGCAACAAACTATTTCAATAGGATAATGAAGAAAAGTAACTAATGAATGATTCCATGCTGGAGAATGTTCAGGCACTGGTTGAAATAAGGTATTTGGAGAGAGGAGCAGAGGTGTCAAGGCACATACAGGCACTAAGAGAGTGAGAAAGAAACTGAGAGAGAAATGTGTTTACCCTCCCAAACAAGTCTTAAAAAACAGGGCAGTCCAGTGCCCTGGCTTCTTTCCCTGGGCAGTCGGCTGTAAAAACCAATCACGATTACCCTCAACACTGGTAGCTTGCTAGTGTATGAACAGTGTCATTCTATGTAATGATATCAGAGATTTCTATGTGGGCCTGCAGGTGTCAAACATAACTTTAGACAGGGAGGAGAAATTTGTTACACAACGTCCTTTACAAGACCAACCAAGGGAATTAACGGTCAACACGTCATAGTGTGATTAACAACACCTACTGTATGTCCTTCCATTAGCCCGACCTTATTAGGTGCGTGTTGCATGATTACAAGGTCTGCCACTATCGTGTGTTTCCACCATTACAGACTGCAGCAATTTGTTTGACTAAAATATTTGCAGCTGTTGCTGTGAAGAACTTTTTGTTGTTGGTTACTGTTGTTGTTATGTTGTTGTTATTGCCTTTGGATTGACCTCAAGGCTGCCCGGCTACACATTCTTGCTTTCTTAAGTGTGAAGGCTCGCCATGCTCTACTCTCTTTCGCTACTTCTGTCTTTCTCTGCCTCTCTCACCCTTCCCTCACTCACATCCCTGGCTGCTATAATTAGAGTAATAGGAATCAGATGATGCTGGCTTAATTGGAAAGGAATGCAGACGGGGCTAAGGGGGTTTTCTGCACGGGAACGTCAGCTGGAAGAGAATCCTTAAGATGGGAGGAATGGTGGAAGACGAGGTCCGCAGTCATGCATTTGGCTGCTTTGTCTTTAATGAAATGGGCGTTGTAAACACACAAACAAATTATGAGGCCTGATGAAGTCTGGATGCTGTCGCATGTTGGCAGTACTAGGAGTATGATGTCAGGTAATTGTCAAGCACTGAGTTAGGCAAAACATTCAAATTACAGGAGTAAGACTTATAAACAGCAATGAGTCAAAGTTGAAATTTAATCTTCTCATCTGACAGTAGCTTGAGCTTGGGCAGAGCAACACACAAACATTTCATAGTGAGGGTTAGGGAGCCACAGGGTGATAACGATACATATTGCATGATGAAAGTTGGATACACACTTGCCAACAAAGAGCCAGAATATTAAAGGTTAGAATCCATTGGTAAGAGGGCAAGTTTCATTTAAACTGTGCCAGAAGCAAATTGTTGAAAATAAAGTGGAAAGAGATGGTGTGAGAGAGAGAAAGAGTGAGAGAGAAAGAGAATGAGAGCAAGAGAAAGAGAGAGTGAGAGACCGACACAGAGGGAGAGAAGGACGTAGGCTGGCTTTATTCTGCTGAAAGTCACAGTTGAAAGTCAGCCTGATAGTTGATAGTTGTGTGCGGTGGTGTGGGAAGAGTATTAGATTCCCCGCAGGCGCTTGCAGCTTAATGAAGGAAAGAAACACAGGCTTCAGGAGCTGGGAGTTCCTCATCAAACACTGCAGTCGGCCTCCTTTTCAAAAGGGGGCAGTGTTGGCTCTAATGTGGGTGTGATTTTCTGAGCAAGTGTGCGTGCATGTGGTCTCTGTTTATCTAGTTAAAGAGCTGGAACTGCATGACGTCCACAGAGGTTGTTTTAATTATCCTGACAATCCCACCTGCACAACTCATTTTCTACCACCGGAGTTTGCACCACGTGTCTGGTGAGCCAATTAGAAAGGTTCATTTGTCAGGTTCAAGCTCTCCATCTCCGTCTACATCTCATTACCCTTAACATGGGGGTGGCAACCAGGGAAGGCTTGGAAAAAACATTGTAAGCACGCCTCCATCTCTCCGTCTCTCACACTCACTCTATCTGTCCATGTGGGCTTGAAATGTGTGCATGCAGCTCTTTTGTTTTGCCAGGCACTTGCTGCCGGACTGCTTAGAGCCTTTGTCTTCCTGCGATGCTCCCCAGATCTCAGTTCGTTACAGAGCGTAATTAGCAGGGCGCGAGCGGGCTCCCTAGCTGAAACACAAAATTCATTAAATTCTACTAGCTTGCTTTCTCGCTGGCACGCTCTCCTCGCCCCATCTTAATCTTCCTTCCAACCCAAACTTTAATTCTCTGAGAAAATGTTTATGGAAGGAATAACTACATCCACCCTCATATGCAATAACAGTTTTTCTTTCCCAATGCTGTTTTGTAATGTGATCCAAGGTCAGGTCTAATGAGTGTCTGGCTAATCAGATGCAAGGTGGTACAGTGCCTCCGTGATGAGTGAGGCAGGTCAAAAATGAGACCAGTGCACTTTCTCTCCGTCCATCTCTCTGTGTGCCTGCCTGCTTCTCCAGACAATGACCAGAATCATTTCCAGACTCCCTCCCACAGTCTCCCTCACTACTAACAGGGCCACACAAAACAAGGTCATTCAGACCGCTGTTAAGAGGAAGATGTATCATTTACTGGGAGATGGATGACATGTCTCTGCAAAAAGCTTTTATTTTGACCAGAAGTATTACTGCAACCCTCCAGCTCTCTTTCCCCCCTCCCCTCTAATTGAACAAGGAGGCAAAAGACAACTGCCACTTGAGCCTCAAAAGAAATTGCCTCTTCAGTACAGTGGAACATACACAAACCACTGTTGAAAAGTGGGTGTATTCGTTCTACAACCTAGCCTTAGAGGGCTGAAGACAGATGGAGATGGGCATCCTTGATGACTTATCTGGCCAATGGTGCAAAGGGCAGTAAACCTTGCCCCATTTCTTTCAATGAAGTTCCTGTATGACAGTATTATACTGCAGATTTATTTTTAAAAAGAGCAGTATGAAAGCAGAGTAAACAGCATCAAGCAACATCAGTTTTCATTAGCATAAAATAACTTGCTGCTGGTTTCCAAGCCTCCAACAAGGCATGCTGTAGCAGATTTGACAGCAGACTAGAATACCTAAAGTGTGTGTATGTACATAACGGTGAGAAACCTATACATTAAAGGTCCCATGGCATGAAAATGTTCACTTAGCATATTAACATTGATATGCGTTCCCCCAGCTTGCCTATGGTCCCCCAGTCGATCAAAATGGCAATAGGTGTAAACGGAGCCCTGAGCATCTTGCTCTGCCTTTGAGAAAAGGAAAGCTCAGGTGGGCTGATCTGGAATCTTGCTTCTTATTAGGCCACACCCCCAGCCTCCACCTTGCCCCCCCCCCCCCACCTCTCCCCTTCTCACTAGCTACAGACACAGAAATGGCACATACTAAGTAAAGCTCACTGTGGGACTGGCTCTTGTGGCTGTAATTCTGCACCAAGGCTGAATTTCGGGGAAGATACTTCAGATACAGTATTAGGGGACCACTAAGTCACAAATAAACGCATGCAAAAAGCACCATGTCATAGGACCTTATAATAACCTTTAAAAAGGTTGCTCATTACATAGCTAACGTATCTTGTTTAAGCAATAATTTAGTATTTGAAAAATAGTTTCTAATTTATTTCATACAACTTTCTTCCAAACAACTTTCATCAGGTATGTACAGCATTATTATATGGTATAGACAAATGACACACTTGTAACACATACAGGTGTGTCAGCAATAACAATAAATAAAAGCAAGTTTAAACCCCAGACAAGTGTGTGTAAAATTATTTTGTGATCGCAATACAAGTAAAAAGTAGATCCTGAGAGCCAGTGTAGCGCATCCCAGTCTACTACAGTACAGCATTGTGTGTGGTATGAGTTTCAGGTCTACATCAGTGCTGGTGAGGTAGAAAGAGCAGCAATGTAGCTGGGCAGATTGACAGCTCCTGCAGGGCTCTAGGACCAGATGAGTGCAGCCAGTGCTCTCGTGGGTCCAACACCTGCCAGATGCAGCGGGATGTGATGGGGTGACAGCAGGGTATCAGAACCATGGTAACCCCCCCCCCCCCAAGCCATCCCAGAAAGAAAAACGTCACCAGGGCTGGCGGAGAGACAGCTACCACTGGGACTTCCACCTCGCTGCCTAGCATTAATTTAACCTACTTGACGGGTGACCGGCTGCATTAACTTGACATTTGCTTGTGCACAACAAGTCAGTTGGCAGAGGATACCGCCAAATTAGCAGCACCATCATAGTGTCACAGAGTTAAGCAATGAGCTTTTATAGTCCATGTATGATTTTTTTTTTTAAATCATATTATCTCTTCATCACAGAGATGATGAGTTTTTAATTAGCCATAGAATTATCTGCATCATGAGCGGTCACCTTGAAAGGGCAGAGGCTGATAACAGAGTTGAAAAATGAAGTAGAGTTAAGCAGAACAAAGGAACAGAAAGTAAACACTACATAACAATGTGCTCAGAGTGCAGTCTATTATTATCTAAATCTACATCAACTGAGACATCAAAGCAAATATCTAAGCAAAAAGAAGTCCAGACTCCAGTATATGAACTTCCACAGCTCCCACGAGTCCTGTTCTCAAGTCAAGTCCACTCAGTCCCATTAGCAAACTGCGGGTTTTGCAAATGTCTAAAGCTATCCAGGCAGGTAGCAGTCCCCAGTTATGATAATAGTTTCACCCAACTCTTTGAAGCCACACTGGCCGTAATGGCGTCTGAAGAGAGCGATTGCGGGGAACAACCCTCAAGGGGCTCATTAGTGAGGAGCGGAGCTATTTGAAGAAGGCCATGTATGGTGAAGTGCATGGAAAAACTGTGTGTGTGTTTTTTTATTACCACTGTTTTCCTGTTACAGAATAAATACACAAAAGTATTGAGCTGTAAGAGGGCACACTGGGACAAGCTGGTGGACTGTGCTTGTGGGCAGCAGTAGTTGGCAGGAATGCCAGAGAGCTGAAGTAGCACCATGAGCCACACGAGGGAAGCCTGGAATGTGATGTGTTTGCATGGTGCAATGGAGACAGAGAGAGAGAGAGAGAGAGAGAGAGAGAGAGAGATAGAGACAGAGAGACAGAGAGAGATGGTGAATGTGAGCGGGACGTGGTATAGCCATAGGATGCCATCTCTATGCTCCAACAGAAGCTCACGGCAGGATTCTGAGCATGGTGCCTTCCCGGATATGCTGTGACTGCACATGCTGACAAGTACATTAGACTTTGACTAATGTTACGTCAATCCATTCCTCGATGACAGCGTAACCATGACAGGGGGCTGCTGCCTGTCTGGAGAGGACGGTTTCCTATTGGACCTCAATGAATTTGATAAGAAAGCTTTGAACAATTGGTCATGGGTAAGGTTTCACCTTACATGCAACACTCTGGGATGCATGAACTTGTAGCAGTAAGTATATAGTGCCTAGAAAGAACATGCCTTAACGTGAGGCTAAATGGTTTCATATAATCATTTTAGAGCTCTACTTGCTGTTCAAACAGCCTAAGTTGGAATATAGTTCAACATGCATCAAATATCTCAATACAATTTTGATATTGTTTTTGCCGATGTATGTGTCAGAATATTTCATCAACTTCAATTGACCCAAATCCATACAAATGACTAAAAAGACTGTTATGAATCAATTTTTCATCTCCATTTTGTCACACACGGAAGAAAAATAAAAGAGAAAGACGAAATCAGCAGTGCAGAAAGTGCCAGAGCATGAGGTGTTCGTTAACTGGAAGATCTCTTCCTTTAAAAAGACCCCCAGCATTTACATTCCCCTAAACCCTTGCCTTTCAAGCCAAGCCTGCTTTCAATATCAAAGCTTCTTTTGAGAGCCTCTGGTGGAATGATAACACAGAGAAGGGGACTTTAGTGAAAATGTAAGATCTTGAGAAGAGGGAGAGATGAGGAGAAAAGAGACAGAGAGACAGAGGGGGAGGGTGGGTGCCAGACAGACAGCATATCAATCACCGCTGTAACTCACACAAGTATTCTGAAGTGAGGTGATTTAAAATAAAAATGTTTTTAAACATGCGGGCAAATGTGAACATGATGCCGAGAGTGTGATAAAACATCATTAGGCAACCATGAAAGAGTCTCAGAGTTTTTGGTGACAATAGGATCCTTCTGTCAAATATGGTGAGGATTACACACATCGGCAGGGTGAAATGACTTGTTTTCTGTCCCCCGGATGAGATTGGTATGCTTGTATGTGGACCTGGACGGAGGCTTGCTTTACATGTATGTGTGTTTGAACATAAGTGCACAAGTATTTGTTGTGTATATTGCAGGAATGGGTTCCAGCTGAGTGCACCTGGAAGCTGTTTGAGATAAACTCAGGCTGTTGGGGATTACTTGGGACAGTGCATTGTGCATGCCAATCTGTGTACACATGTATGCATTTGTGTGTGAGTGTATGTGTGAAAGTGTGTGGTTTGCAAACCTTCATTTATATGTGCATATGTTAAGGTATTAAAGAATATAAAACAAAGCACATAACCCCTACGAGAAAACAACGTAATTGCAGGCTGTAAATAAGCCAAAACGCTGACAATGTTCCAGTGAAGACTTATTATTTTTGATGGGGCCCAAGTAAAAAGAGAATCCAAGTTTATTACCTTGCGTGATGAAAGATAGTTTTCCTTTGTATTATTTCACAAATTGTGACTGTATTCGTCAGGCTTTTAGTGCACTGTTTGCATATCTTATGTCAAATGCAGACCAGGCGACTGTTGTTAAACAAAAGCAACTATGCAACCATGTGGCTGGGTTTTGTTTTTGGTTCTGTTTTGTTTTAATCCAATTTGTTCCACTTGGTCCTGTCGAATCTGATCATGATCTGCTTCTATCCAGCCTTAAATTGGTTTTACATTTAGATCCCAAAATCCCAGAGGAGGAAAGTCTGTATCATCTACCCTAAGACCCTAAGGATGGATAAAAAAAATAAAAATAAAACTTAACATGAACCAAAAAAGAGGAAACCTCAGGAAGAGCAACAGAGAAAGAATAGCTCTACCAGCATATACTGACGTGCAATTAGGGCCGGGTACTGAATTCAATACTTTTTGTGCACCGATCGAATTGCCTCTAAAGTATCAAAAAATGCCTCATCATTCAATACCCAACTCCAAAACCTTTGGAGTAAATCTCATCAGCGTCAGTGAGCCAATAGGCATCCAGCATGCTTCTGCCAAGATCCAATAATGTCTGTGATTAGCTGTCACCTTACTCGTTGAAGAGACACGCGGGAAAAACTACATAATATAGAGACGGCTCACGCTGCTGAAAAATAAATAAATAGATTTGTGCCGTAATGTGTAATGTTGAAATTCCTTTTTGTTTTCTAAAATTGGTATTGAAAAAAGTATAGGAGCTTAGGTACTGGTATCAAAGTCACGGTATTGGTACCAGATATCAAATATTTATATAAGATGATAATCTGATACCCAGCCCTACATGCAATACTGTAGGTAAATCAGTAGCAGTAGTAGAATTTTAATGCATGCAATAATATATTTTGTGGAAACAAGCAGCAAACCCCATAATGACATACAGTTTCATTACATTCTGAGTGGAAAACTACACATCCAGCTGATACATAGCAATGAATTTGGAGTCATGCTTCTGCCCATGTGACAAATGATTAAATGAAGTACAATAACTAAAATATAAGTAAATACAAAACAAAATAACTTCATATTCTCCTCTGCCTTATTTACGAAACACATTCGTTGTATGTGTGTGTTTGCTGCTGTTTGACCTCTGTGTTGCCTTCTTGGAATCAGGGGGCACGAGGGAGGAAATGTGCCTTCCCTCCCTGTCTCCCTCCATTCTTCTCATCACTACTCACGCCCACGCTGTAAACATCACCCTCCAGGTTGCGATACCGTTGAGGGGGGACCCTTTTCAACACTAGGAAGCATGCCACAACAGAGGTCTACATGTGTGATGGTGTGAGTGAAAGAGAGACAGAAAGAGAAAGAGAGATTTCCACACATTAATGTTAAGGCAAGCAAAACACCTCCGCCTGGCTTTGCATCGATCTCTTTTTAAAATCCATTGTTTTATTTGCATTTAAAGCAATGGAACATACACAACCTCTAAATACAAGAGTTTATTAAAAATAAGAAGAAAAAAAATAACTGAGAATAAAGGCTCTGTCAATAACTAGTGTTCTAGATATGACCTCCGCACAGATAATGACTTCTCCTGCCTCTCTGTTTCACTCTTCTCTCTACACAGTTCCTGTGACAGCAGAGGTGGTTTGACCCCAGCATGGCCCCTGGCTTCCTGGATACTTCCTGCAAAGCTCTGGACCGGTCTGGAGGGCTCTGACATCAGCGAGGGCACAGCCCACCAAGGAGGACTAGTCTTACGCCCAGGCTTTTGAGATGATAACTGCAGCTATTTTGAGGCAAACCTGGGACTCTTCCCCTTTCACTTGAAAAGGATTTATTGTTTCTTTCTCTTAACACTGTTCTTGTCATTTTCTTTCTTCCTGTTTTGCTTTTTCCACCCTCACCTTTGTCTGTTATTTGAGCCATGTGGATGCTTACTCTAATGCCCATGGACTTGGATCTGATTTAAAGCTCAGACTACAATTGCCTCTGTTTTTCGTTACATCTACTGCTCATGCTGCAAACACACACACACACACACACACACACACACACACACACACACACACACACACACACACACACACACAGTCAGCAAACAAGGATTGAAAACCTCTAGAAGTCTGTCAATTTTCTGCAAAAAACTCAAACAACAGAGTAACAGAATCAGACACAGTACCTCCTGAAGCAAAGCAATTTTCTTCTTTTGTGTTTCTGACAGGCTGTATACCCAGGAGGGGGAAACATGAAGTTTTCCCTTTGGGAGGGAGTTAACAACATGGTGGAGGCTTTTCAAATGGAGGGGAGGCTTGGCATGTGCCACTGTAAACAAGCTGAAATGCTGGGAAGTTCAGAGAGTGAGCGGTGCCCCGAGCAAAGCCGCTCCAACATGACACACTGCGTTTGACGTGCTGGCCAAGTTGGTATTCTCAACCGTTACGACACTTACTGAGCCAGTCGTACACAAGCTCACTCACCCGCGCAAGAAAACACACACAGGCACACACCAAAACAGTATGTAATATGAACAGATGCACACTGTGTGGTCACACTTGAGCAAATGGTGTGGGTTCACTGCCATAACACACAGCATAGACAAGAGTAACTATACAAAACTTGGTCCTGCATAATAACCGGATGGTTGCAGCTTCTCCTTTAGGCCCATCAAACAGTCCAACAACCCTTTATCAGTCTCGATTGTCTTGCCACCACTGCCCTGGCAGGCCACTGACATGTTTCCATGGTGCCACCAGTTCATGCTGCACTTTTTCTATCAATGGATGGTGGCGTGTTATAGTTGTAACACATTCCATATTACAGTGGCACATATTAAAAAGTTGGACTTAAAAAAAAAGAAAAGTAATCAGAAACATAACAAATAAAGCTACTGGATGATTCTCCTGATGGAGGAATTCAGCATATATATCACCATGGCAGGTACCAACCACTCTGGGATTTGTCCAAACTAAACTAGGAGGCCAAGAAGACTGCTAGGAGTTGCATTTAATACATTTTCTCCACCATCTACACCATCTCCTTCCATCCACATCCAATTCTCCTTCCCTCTGGCAGTGAGTATATAGAAGACTTGCCTCGACCAAAACATGATGAGCCTACAAATCTCCTGCGGCTGACAGAGGGAGATGTCTGGCGTCCCGTGTAGGAGGAGACCAAGATTTGATTACACTCTGTCACAGAGCGCTTGGAAGAAAAACACAGACCACTGCCAGAGCCAAAATGGCGTCTGGGCTGAGTGAACAGGCATCACACTGTGACTTGGAGTGCAATCCAAAGCATCATGATGGAGAAACCAAGGAGCATGGTCCTTTCAAAGATGCCACAATGTTTCCGGACTAGTAGTTTGGTCCGGGCCGTGATCTAGGGGAGGTTTAACACCTGTAATTTTTCTTCAAATCAAACTTAAAAGTCTTAATGTCTGGACCAAACAAGGTAGGTGTGAAAGCCCCCCAAGACTGTCGACGTGCATGACGTAGAATAACACTAAATTATCACTTTTCAGCTCTGTTAACCTCAATGTTCACCAACAACACTTTGCTAGCCATGTATGAAAAACAGATTTACTAATTAACTTTGAAAATGGAACATCTATATCACTTCTGGCAAATACAAACATTCCTAACCCCAGATATGCAGTACATACCATCTCAGACAGACAGATATAACATGTAAATAATGTCTGCCTGCTTGTATAGATCATTTTCTGGCTGCCACTGGCAGAGCTGAGAGCAGTGACCATCTGGTTTCCCTTTGTTTACTTCTCTCTGGGTTCAGTTTAAGTAGTACAGCCAGATTTCCCTGTGAGACACCACAGACAGGCCGGCTTTAAATCTTAACATCTGAGTCTGCCATGCACACGTGTGCTTGTGTGTTAGTGTCCATCTGTACTTCTTTAGATCACAGATTCCAGTTAATGAACAAATTTAGCTTTTACCCTCATGTTGTCCCCGGGTCAAATTGACCCATTTTGCTATATAGATGTTCTTTTTATCTACCCAATTGTAATTACCCCAAAGAACATGATGGAAATGCTCTTTGGCAAGTACACATTCCTACTTTCATTAATTTTGAGGTATCTTATTCAATTTTATAGCATTTGAAAAAAAAAACTGAAGTTGTTTCCAAATAGTGATATTGTTGAGTAAAAGTTGACATATTCCAGTCAGTGATTATTAACATACATTAACATACATTTTTAATTCAAAATCATTCCTAATTTCTGCTTTTCTAACTAAAACGTTAGGTTTAATTTCCTATAAATGAGGTTTATTGACCACAAATTCCAAAAATAAAGTTTATAAGTTTATAAAGTTAATACGTTAGTGTTACGTAGTGATAAAAACGTCAAAAAAAGGGACAAACATTGAAAAAATGGCCAAAACTGTAAGAAAAAGTTAAAAACATTGATAACAAGCGTCAATAAAAGTATTGATTTTCAATTTTGACGGGAAGACAACACAAGGGTTAAGGACATTCTGGTTCTGCTCTGCATGGCTCAGTATCCTTTGAATGAGTATTCAACCATATTTCTTACTTTTTTTTTTTTTTTTTTTTATAATTGCCAGGGAAAATACACACAAGTCATCACTGCTTTCCATTGTAGGATTGAGTTTGTGGGATTAAAATATATCATATTGGTAATCAAAAGAGCAGATGTTTCTACAGACAGCCACGTTAGCTGGACAGGCAGGGCGGCAGTGTGGAACCCAGCAAGTGGAGGACAAGGTCAGCTGGCCGACCTGCCATGCGATGCGATGCCTCTGCCTGACAGCAGATGATACACACATCAAGCTGTTAGGGTACGGCAGGCAGTAGGGAGGTAAAACAGGATGGAGGAAGGGAAGAAAGAGAGAGATTGAATGAAAGGGGCAAAATGCCAGGACAGAGGGTGGTTGAACAGTTGATAAATGGAATAAAGAAAATGATGAAGTTTAGGAGGGGCGAAAGGGGAGAGAGGGAGTGTATTAAAGTGGGTATTAAAAAATAGAAATACATAATCAAAGATTTAAAAATACACCCTCAGTTTGAGGCCTAGGTCACTGGTAGTACAAACCTTGACATGACAATAGAGCGTGGAATGAACGCATCACAATGAGGAAACTATTGTAGCAATGTTTATGACCCTCAAGACCACAACACCAAATTGGATTCTCAAGAAATGTTAGGGCTCATTCAAATTCTAGATGAGAAAACTGGCAGTGCAATTCTCCACTTTCAAAATACAATGTGCCTCTATTAAGTGCTACACTGTGTTGCATTACATGTGCTGCCTGATGTACGTCTTTTGAGGAGAATTACAGGTACACAGACATCTGTCAACTTGTGTATCTTATTTGTAGTTTACCTTTCTACAGATCTACAATTATTGACCAGACTAGAGTGACAAGTAGCTTCCCGCCACATTGTCAATATTTGCTGTGGTCAATAATCATGACTGGTTGGCTGAGAAAATCATAGTTCCTTTCACTTAGGATTTTGCTGAGATGTTGAACCTTTTCCAACTTGTGATGAGCATTCTAAAGAAAGTATTGTGGAAAAGCAGAGAGTGTCATTGGCAGTTTTTGTCAATCAGTCAGAATGAGGCAGACAACAGAAAAAGAATTTGAGCCAGAGGGCCTGGTTAAATGGTATTGGTCACTGAGGCCTAATAATTGGTAGGGCATGAAGGAAAGTCGAGACCCTGCCAGTCTGCTCATGATGAGGTCATGGGACTGGGGAGCGAGTGGGAAGCCAGTTAGTCATGATCCTGGCTCATCCATCAAAGTTGTTAGGAGAATAAATCTTAACTGACAGCCGTCATAGCTAAGCTCGAACAGCGTGGGGCAGTCTAGGCAATAAGGTGTACAAGGTTAACTGGGTTTAAAGCTTTCTGAGCTGAGAGAGAGAGAGTCTGGCCAGGGATGGTAATATTTTACATGGAGAAGTAATTCCAGCTAACAGCAACAATTTAGATTCACTTTATTTACTAAGACAATAAAAAGAAATTAAGATAAGATGAAGAGGCTGCAGTTCCCTCTTTTTATAGCTCCTTACCATCTGTCTCCTTCTATATCAGTGTCTGTAACATGGCTACTTTTGTTGTCCTCCTAATCTTCTTTTCTCTCATTGCTTTTTGTTCTAAGAAAAAGCTTTAGGATTGCTCCTCGTCCAGTATATCACAAACTAATGTGGCTGCCCAGTTTTCAAAATCAAGAAGACAAAAAACTTCAAGACATAATCACTATAAAAGTCTGCTGTATTGGGCCCCTTGCGCGAGTTCATAAGCTTCTGAGCATTCAAGTGGAGAATGTAACATTTATAGATGGTGCTTATGAGGGGTCTCCCAAGGCCGTTAAAGTCTAAACAAAGAAGATGAGGTGTTGGCATCTCAAAGGACATCCGGCGCAGGGCCCTTTTACCCAGCATGTCATCTACGCGCTAAGTGTTGTCTGAAAAGGTTGAAAGCTCTATCAGCACAGACTGGGCCCAGGGAATTGAACTCTCAACCCCTCTGGTAATTTTGTGAAGTATGCAGCATGGTGACTGCAGTGCGCTGCTGTCCAAAAATGTCACCCTGCCCTTTCCTCTTGTCAGAAAGAGCCTGTCAGAGTCCTGGGGGCTCTAACTAATTACTGTTCCCTGTGCTGGATAGGGGACGTGGAGGGGGGTGTATGCCCCTGTGTGGGTGTGTGATGTCTCTTGAATGTTTTGTGTGAGATAAAGTGTGTGTGTGTGTGTGTGTGTGTGTGTGTACTTCTAAATGACAAAGCTATAAGGTCAGGCTCAACTTGTGTATCAGCTCCTTAGTGAGATGACAAGCAGATGTGCAACAAACAAGTCAAGCACTCACTGGCTATGACAGGTAGAGAAAGTTAAGGGAAGTGGAGATAAATAAGTTTTTTTTCCAGGAGGAGAAAGGCTGGAAGCCATACCTACAACACATAGACAATCATACCCTTGAACCTCACTGAATAAATGAATATCCCCCATTCTGTCATTTTAGGAAATAATTTTGCCTAATAGGGCTTCTTTAATTAGGTAGCTTTAAAATCCTGACATTAACTGAAATGTTCAGACTCAAGACAAGATGTTTTTATGATGGGATCATTCCATTGAAATGAAAGAAGTCTAGATGTTTTGGTCATCAGATATTCATTTTGCTCCAATAACCAAGGGGGTTTTCTGTAGATGTTTTTTTTAAACTGTAAAAAAGTATGAATGGTTGGCAAAATAACAATTGTCACAGATTAGGTGCTGGTAAGTCTTGCATTGCCAGACCTTCCTCCACAGCTCGGCCAAAGAGGGTCTGGCTAGTTCACAGAGCATTCAGGGATGGGGAACACAAAGAACGCGGAAAGTTACGGACATCAGTCCGAAGACAGGCATCAAGCGGAATTTCCTGCAGCACCAGAGCAATCAGGAGAGTGGAATATCATGGATATACACTAGGTGCTTTGTAAATAACAACTACACCACTTTTGAGGGGAATTATAAGGAATGACTTAGACTGGTTTGTAGTCATCCATAAATAAGTATACCCAGATGTCGCCTTGGCCACTTCTGTTCAGTGGAACGAATGCGTCAACAGAGCCGCCATCTTGGCACAGGGGAGCCACTTCTCTTGTCAACGTCAATGTAGGCAAAGGTCTAACGGAAATAAAATCACTATAAATCATCAAAATCTCCTGCGTGACAAAGACTCTAATTGATGTGTTATTGCAAAGAATATTTATTATAATCAGTTAACAGATCTAAGTCCAAACGAAAACTTCACCCTTCTGAACTAAGGATGTCTCCTTGAAGGTTAAGTTTAAACAGACCGAAATGTCCAGGCTCACTTCTCCACTATTTACTCCACTCATTTATTTTTGCATGTATTTATTTATTTAACAAGACTGAAAGTCTGAAGTCGTCCACAGTCCGAGTCCCGCCAGATTCCCTTAAGGAAACCTGTGATTTAAACTTCAGCAGGCTGTTACAGTCCGCTCAGTCCTGGTTCTGGTTCTCCCGGGCTTCTCTTCCCTCCAGCGGGCCCAGGAGTATGGCCCGGGCCCTTCTGAATCAGATGGGACCGGTGCAGCGGCGAGGCAAAGCCGTGTTCCTGCCAGGGGGGAGAGACGCTGCCGCCAGCCACAGAACTCTCCGTCACCCGCTGCCGCTGGAGCTCAGATTGCAGGTCAAAGGCGGCATATATATATATGTATATATATATATATATGTATATATATATATATATATATATATATATATATATATATATATATATATATATATATATATATATATATATATATATCATAAAACACATTCTCACCCGTGAAATGTTATCCCTTGCTGTTTATCTTTCGTCCAAACATCCATACACAGCACAAAAGTCTGGCCTCTTTAGTGTTGATCTGAATGCGAGAAGACTTCAGACCCCTGTTCCAAGATGGCGGTGGTGTTGACGCATGCTTAGGAGCCCAAGGCAACATCTAGGTATTATTATTATTAATGGTATTCATCCATTCCTATATTAAAAGGTAAAAAGGAAAACAACACACACACACCTTCAGCTAATAATACAAACCACCCCGAGCTACACCTGCTTCAGTATTCAAACTGTGCTTCAGACCTCTCTGGCAGAAGAATCGAGTCATCAGCAAGTTATCAGCCTATGTGGACAGGGAGCTTCATTAGCACAAACACTGCACGCCAGCTAACACAGCATAATTTTACACCCCCGCGCAACCCCTGTGTGTGTGCTCCTGCGAGTATGTCATGGTGCAATCTTTAAGTGTGTGTCTAAATGCGTGTGGGTATGTATGCAGGGATGAAGTGGTTGGATCTGTTCTCGCCCACTTTCACATATGTAGATAAAAAGTTCCCTTTTTTGTTTTAGCATGGAAATAAAAATTATATTGATTCAAACTGCACAGCACACAATGTGATACCATAAACTGCAGGTTATTTAGGATAGGGACTTTTATTGGATAATTTGGATCCATTTATTTTTGGGTATTTAATTAAGCATCTCATAATTTGTGTAGAGTGACATGTTTGAATATGACTAATTTTGTGTTGGTAAGTGTGTGCAATGTGGTACTGGAGTTGGCAGGCCATGAGGCCAAAATGATTTACGAGTGGTTGTGTTTGTATGTGTGTTACAGGAAGACAGGCATGCACGTCAGCAGAACAGGGCTGTGGCTCAATGTTTGTCCCTGCAATGTGTTTAATGGGCCCTCCACACATAGCACTTCCCTGGTGAGAATAAGGCTAATTACTGTACAGCACCTTGCCACATTCTCTTGCTGCTCCTCAGACACGCACACATATGTACATGTGCATATACACACACAAACACATTAACATACAAAGTGATGCGGACAAAAAAGCCTGCAAGGATCCATGTGAGTAATCAGGCAGAAAACAAAGCAACCACAAGCAAATAAGCATACACACCAAGGCATGCATGTATATTCATAAACACACAGGGTCACACATGTTTGGTACACACACTACAAAAATAAATAAAAAATAAGCACAAAATACATTTCTGCAATTAGCCCAAACCTTCATTGCTTTCCCATCTAATTTCACTGTGAGCTCTTTCCCACTGTTTGCCTCCTGGTGCTAACTATTTGACACATCAGGTAAACATCACCTCATCACCCTGACCCCTAGGTTTTCAGGATTATCCGTGTTCAGAGGTCACGCCCTCACATTGATCCAGAGGAAGCGGATCAACATCTTCAGTCACGTTAGCTCAGCTTCTCCACAATGACGTGGCCTTGAAGACGAACCAAGCAACCATTAAAAGCTTCTTATTCAAATGGATGCATTGAGGCAGACTATGTGGGTTTGTGTGGGAATACTGTGTATGTGTGTGTGTGTGTGTGTGTGTATACGCCCATCTAAGTGTTTGGAGGTGTACGGGTCAGAGAGAGAGAGATACACACACTCACTCACTCACTCTCTCTCTCTCTCTCTCTCTCTCACTCAAACACACACACACTCACACACACACACACACACACACACACACACAAAAACAAGAAAGCGGTATAGGCCTTAAGAGAGGGCATGGGTGAGTGTGTGCTGTCCACGTCTGCAATCAATTACAAAGCGTTGGGGCTGCATGTTCTAATCAGAGGCATAAATGTCAGCTCCTTTCCCCGCACACGCCTCCATTTGCATCCATTAATGCAGGGGGGAAAAGAAAGAGCGTGAGAGCAAGTAAACGAGAGAGAAAGAAGCTGCCTTGTGTTTGAAATGGAGGAGGGTGGCCAGGATGGTGAAAAGCAGTTCAGTAAAAATGGCAGTTAACGACTAGAACCAGTGGCAGACCGTCAGTCAACCAGGTAAAATGGAGGTACAATATATGGCCTGAAGTTTGTTAAATCCCCCAAATAGAAAAGAAGGTCCATAAAGAAATGGTTTTCCCCGTTTAGTGTAGAATAACTTGAATGGTTTGCACAAAGCACTGACCTCAACCGATTGCCATGGCAAATTCATGCTAGGGACTAGCTTCGGTAAAGCGACATATGAGCAGTGCTTACAAATGGTGGCAGCATTACATTTACAAAGGTTTGTCATTCGCAAAGAGCAGATCTATGTTGTGAGTCTGGGTTGTTGCATGCTAATGCATGGGGTCAAGAGTATATGACATTAGATTTAATAGGAAAGTAATTGATTTAATGTTGCAAATCACATTGCCCAACATCAGTGTCCCACCTCATTAATGTTCTTGTGGCTGAATAAGAGTAAATTCTCTGAGGCCAAGATTACTAAATCTGTAGGAAAGACTTCCCAGAAGATGCCTAAAGTATTTTATTTTAAAAGGAGATTTTCAATAATGATAACATATGGGTGGGATGTTTTGGTGTCCACATACTTTTAGTAACGTAGCGTATCTGCTTAGACACCGCAAGATGTAAGTGTGAAGATATGTTTTTGTAATTCGCGTGAACCAACCCTTTATATTCTGGTATGGTACTAGTGAGTATGGGTGTGTAGAAGACCTTTTGTGCATCATCACCATAAACAACATCTACACGGCAGGAGGGATTAGGACAGAGGAATGATCTGATTGGAAAAGGAAAGACAACACAAAATACATAAACAAATAAAAAAGGAAGATAAGAATGGCCTCTCTACTTTCTGGAGAGTCGAAGAGGGATGGAGTACCCAGCGCAAAACTCACACAGGCAGACGATGGAGCAGCAGCTGTGATAGCAATTAGACCCTTATGTACTGAACATACCTTTGTAGACAGCAAAGAGAGGAGAGCAAAGAGGAAGAGAGGGAAATGGAGAATAGGACCAGGGTGAAAAGTAGCCAGCGGAGCATCTGAAACATCCCTCTTCCTGTCTTCCTTCCTCTCTCCCTCCTCCCCTGCCTCCCTAAACAGCAAAACAGTGAAAGCTATTCCCCCTGCTGCTGTACAGCATCTCAAAAGGTTCCAAAAGTGATTAAAAAGACAGAGGACACTAGCATACATCCGCACAGCATGTAAACAGCTAACTCTTCCTCATGGTGGCATTGGCTCCCTTGCTTCCTGCCTCTTCCCATGCCTATAGCTGGAGAAAAGGCAGTGGGTTCACATGACTCGCAGTGCAGCTCCTCTTCATCCTTTTGAAGACTAATCGACCCTTCACTTGAGCCTAATTGATGTTGCATCGGTGAGCACTGGCACTTGGATTATTCAGTCAAACATGTTTGACTGGTTCCCAGGCTGGCTACAGGCTGGAAAAAACATCTTGACTTTAATATATTGCCAAAATGCAGCTGACGAGATACATATGCATCATAAAAACATAAAGTTTTAGCCACTTGATATTCAGTAGTCCCTTGTGTGTAACACAGATAATGCCGCCTGGGGTCATAAATAATTATTGAAAACTTCTTTTGGGTAATTGGCACAGGCAATTTCTGCCATAATTCATTAAGATGTTGCTAATCCTGATGAAAACCAGCAATTCAAATGTATAATAAAAATATATAATATTGTTGAAAAAAAATCTTTAATTCAGAGTCAGATTTTTTTTTGCAAACAATATGGAGTTGATTTTCAAGGCTACACAAAAGCATTGCAGCTATTAGCTCCTTTTTGATTGACACCCTGATTTAGATGTGCAACCTGGTTTGCAGCGTGCTTGATGGAAGGGCCATATGTTTTATGAGATGAGGTTATTCATAGGTTGTTGTGTTAACCAGGAACACTGTTGAACCTGTCACTTCCTCTTGAGCTGACAAGCTTGTATTAGGGAAGGGGAGGACGCTCTTGTTTATTCATCCTTGGTCTACATCGTGCGGCGTGTGTCAAACTAGATCCACCATGCATAAGCTTGTTACATTTGTTCAACTGGTGCTGTATTGGTACAATGGCTTTAGTCAGTCAGTTGTGATGGAATCAGATTTGCTCCTGAGAATAAGTGTGTGGGAGAACAGGGACGCATGCCACAATATTGTGAGAAGGCAGATTGCCAGAACTCTAAAAAAAAAGGGTGATTGCTCACTTATGGATACTTGCTGTGGTATCACAACAATAAGCCTTTTTTATGGACGCCTGACTGTCACCCACAAATAAGCATATGGCTGAAAGAAGAAAACATGTCAGCACTCCCAGATCAGTCGCACATAGACACATGCAGAAACAGACACACTTCAAAACCCCATTCTGTTTGGCTGTTGTTTTTGTCAGTTTACGACCTAAACCCCCCATTGTTGAATTAACCGCGGAGAGAGGGGTGGGTGGCTGGAGCCACAGTGCCAGGCCTACACTGGCCCAGAAAAAAGCCCTAACACAAACTAACTCTTGGCAGAGGATGGAGAGGCAGTATTTTTTCCAAAACTGATTACCTTCCCTTCCCCCAGTGTTCCCTCTCTCTCTATCTGACTTTCTCTCTCTCTCTCTGAGACAAGCTGTTCCCTTGGCAGCTGTTTCGACAATGCAGATCCCCAAGCACAGGGGGATGTTGGAGTGTATATGAGTGTGTATATGTCTGGGTGGGGAGAGGGGGGTCACTAACTCAGGAACCCTCCACATGCAAATCAGCACAGAAACATGCCAGTTTAGTTTTTTTCCTTTGAGGCACCGGGATGCTGAAACTGAGCACGATTAGCACTCAACACTAGTGTCAGATGCCGGAAACCCAGTTTATCTGAGGGCCTGGCCTTTTGTTGGAGCCCCTTCCGTTCAATGGCTCGCCCTATAGTCATGTTTTTCCAGATGTAAACTCTCCTAGAGAGCTGTTTTCAGCCCACCAGTTACATCAGTTTTTGTTGGCCTCATAGATATCACAGCAAAAGGAAAATGTTCCAGACTATTCTGCACGGTCCAGGGCTACCTACATGCATATGTGGTATTAAATTAATGTGCAATCTTACTATATTTTCTATGCATACCATGTGTGCTCTAACACATTATTAGGGGCAGCAATAATAATGTAACTTTAACTAGGCTATCCTTGCAGGACTCATTAGAGAATAGATGATACTTCTCTACCTAAAACATGAGTCACATGGGCCAGGGAGCCCATGGGCAGGAAACAAACACATCATAATCCTGCTCTGTAATTGGGCAAATGAGAGATGCTGCCATTGGACAATGGCTATGAAACAGATGGCAACAGAGATGCTTAAAAACTCCCACTACTCCTAGCCCAGCTTTCTCTACTTTACTGTACAGCTCCAAAAGGTAGAGGCAGCATCATTTCGACAGCCCCTACAGCCCTGTCTGTCTCTTTCTGTCTTACACACATAAACACACACACTTCTAACAAAAGTGAACCTCTCCTCTCCCATCAAGGCACCTTTTCCTCCAGGACCCCCCACTGCGCATGCCTGCTAAGAGCCCTCCTTTGAGCCCCTAATGCATGCACAATCAGATTAGGGCCGTTGATGTAAGCCTTGAATTACTCACGTTATGACTTGATTGGCCAATAATTTGATTGAAGTCATATCTCTACTTCCCCTGGTTCTTCAGATCCCATCCTCCCTGTCCCCTTCTCTTCCCTTCTTCCCTTCTTCTTCTTCTCCTCCTCTTCCTCCCCACAGTCTCCCTTTCACTTGAGGCAACAACAACAACTCTGGCTGTCAGCTTTTGAGGCAGCGTGTGACCGTTTCCATGGGGATCACAAAAGTGACTTATCTTAAGGGAAAATAAGGCGGAATGTATAAAGAGCTGCCTCACGAAGAGCAGATACTTTAAGATTAAGAGAAGAGTCATAAAAAAATAACTAAAAATGGTAAAATCAACACTGAAACCTTGTCAAGGACTTTTTTCCAGATTAAATTTATTTCCAGATAAATAACAGTTAATTTCTTTTCCAAACAATAGTACATTGCTGATCTAACCAATTTACTTACTGGAAAAAAAAAACATTTAGAAAAGGTAAAGTTCTAGAAAAGCAGGTTTCTTGCTGTATGAAATAAAACAAAAACTATACTTCCTGTTGAATTTGGGCTGTTTCCAAACACGTTTGGTTCAAATTAAGGTGCAGTCAGTCCAGAAAGGGAGTGATGTGATGTAGTGAACAAAAGCATCCCGATACAGTTTTTTAACTTCTTAACATCTTTTAGAGGGGAGAGCATCCTACCAGCTAGCTTCTCAAGACTGACTCTTTCTGTTTCTGACAGGTATGAGATATACATACCGTCTTAATAAGGGACTACTGACTCTGTGGTTGCTATCATGTGGACCATATTACTGCAATGAAAACATATGGCATACAAATCTCTGGTTAGTTCTCATGAGGATGAGCAGAGAAGGAGGAGGCCAAAGGGTCTTCTGTTTAGATAATTGGTGAAGGAACTGTATAAAACATCAGAGGAAGATGTAAACTTCACTGTCAAAACAATATACAACAAGACACTAAAGGGAAGGAAAGAGGCATTAAGCAGATCGACCGGAGTACATATTTAAGGGGTCCTATTTCAGTACATGGAGGCAAAAAAGTTGATTCTGTTTGACTGCTAACTTCAAAATGAATCTGTGAATAGTGTGTACTGCTCCGCAAATTAGCCTGAGAGACATTTTGTATCTATGTCACATACCGAGCAGAGAGAAGGATGCGGATGGATGCTCCCTCTACTGAGAGGATGGTTTGATGGTAATCACATCCCTGGTTTTTCCTCCCTTTTCTATCTTGTCTACCATTCTCCGTTTTAATTTTCTCGGCTGTCATATTCCACAGAAAGAAGGCAGCCATCTGCTATAAATCATACCATGCTCTGAATCCAATGTAACAACATAGACTTACAGCCGTGTAAACACAGACATACGCAAATGATGGCAGCAGACGAATTGCAGTCGCAGGCAGAAACTAAGACATCCCTTAGAGCTAAACATATTTGACTCGTGAAAAATTTACACATCTAAGAGAAAAGTATGAAGAATGCACACAGGATAAAAGCATCGGGAAGAGTATCGGGCAAAAAAACATGCACTGTAAAAGTACTGTAAAAAAAACTAAGATAAACTAATATTTTTACATTCAGCATCCACAAAATTATGAGGATAAAATCAAATAGAGAATATAGCCGAAAGCAGCGATTCGCGGGTTCCAATCTTTTTTCTCAATAGCGACTTCAAAGTATTTTCACACATGTGGTCCAACGTTGTTATAAAACATATCCTGCAAGCTATGTAACGATTAGACAAAAAATAGATTTATCAAAACATTTATTTTCAATTCATTGTGATATGTAGCTCAGTCCAGCTCAGGACAATTTGAGAAAAGCAGATGACCAACAAAAAACAATTGCTAATAAAGTCGCAATTGCAGTTCGAAGCTCAAATCTTGATTTGTGTCATTCCACATCTAGTTATGTGCTGATAGATTTGTGATGATTGGACAATGAATATGTAAATTATATTAAAATGTGTATAATGCCACTCACCTATCTTGCGCTTGTAGCGCCCCCTAGTGGCTCATATATATGAAACTGTCTGGGAATTTCTGGGTCATTTATTTGAATATACCCTGTGAGTTTTGTTATGATTAGCCTTATGATTGCCATTTGTGTTCATTTATGTCCAGCGCCACGCCTCTTTCAAAGGTCATTGGTCAATAATTTGAAAAGTAATTGAGATTTGGACATGCTTTAGCAACTTGTAGTACGCTTGATCCATTGATGATTCACTGAAAATGTGGTGGCAATCACAGCTACGGTGAAGGGGGAGATCTCAAAAAATGTGTTTTTTATATAATTCACAATGGCACTTAGATTTTCTAGGTGGAAGTTTAATGGTCCTTGAGGCTTTTTGTATAGCACATTAAGCTGCACCTGTTTGAGAAATTTCAAGTCAATCAGACTTACGGTTTGAAGGGCATTGCCCTGATGACAACCATAATCGGTGACAGTCAGAAAAACCTTAAAGGAATCGCAGAGACATCCCTGGGAACATTTTATGATGCTGTGAGAGAAAAAGGTCACCACCTTGATTGTGGCATACGATAACACAGGGACAACAGCGCTGAGGTAACCCAAAAGATAATGCAAAGATAGAACCAGAGATGGCAGCAAGATGCAGCACTAAGATGGCGTGAGGAACGCAGAGATAATACCAAAAACAATGAAGTGATATCACGAGCAAAGCACAACAAACCGACACTCGGGCCAAACATCAAACCTACAGTAAGTGAAGGAGACAGAATAACAGCTTTCTGAGGGTGGAGTGGAGGAATGTGAAACAGTGACAGATATAACAAAGACGAACGAATGGAGATAACAGGGCCATCGGAAAAAAAAAGACAACACAAAGCATGCAGACAAAATATTGACACTGTGTAGAAAGAAAAAAGGGCAGCAGAGAATTGTTGACTGCTAGATACGAGTTGGTATAAATAAATGTGCAGAAAAAGAACAATTTGCATGACAGACTCTTTCAAAGGCAACATTCTCAAATAAATAGTTATTAAAACACACGCTGTGCAACAGTGACAAATTAAGTAAGAAAACCTTTACATTAACATTTGGAAAAAAAAGGGCTGGAGACATTGCAAAGTTGTAGAAACCCAATTTAAAGT
The DNA here is from genome assembly GCF_013103735.1 of Etheostoma cragini. Taxonomy (NCBI): domain Eukaryota; kingdom Metazoa; phylum Chordata; class Actinopteri; order Perciformes; family Percidae; genus Etheostoma; species Etheostoma cragini. The sequence goes on along the minus strand of NC_048420.1, from coordinate 17,226,250 downwards.
TTTTTTAAATTTATGTGCTGATGTTTTGTTTTTGATGTAAAAACACTTTGAGAGGAGACAGGTAGATGTATGGCACATGGGTATGTTAGCACCCTCTGAGGTGATTTCAGATTATTGCCTCTCCTCCAATGTCTCCCTCTGAACTGCTGACCATCTCTTACTCCATCCAGACCCTGAAGGAAAAAACTGCAGGTAAAAGACTCTCCCCGCCATCCCTCTTAAGCTCCTCTCTTTATTTCCTCTCTCCCCTCCAATGCAAAGCAACAGTGTGTGTGTGCCCTCCGGGCCTGAGGTCTGGAGGCCCCTTCTGAGCTTAGATAAACTATGTCGACCATGACTTTTTAGATCCCTGAGACCAGGCAGAGATCTTTCCTATGTTTCTCAGCAGAGCAAAAACTGTCAGAGAAGTATTTCCTTCTTCTTGTTATCTCTTTGACATCCAATAAAAGATTTAAATCGGATTAAACCCTAAAATTGCACATCGTACAAAAAAAAGATCATTTTGCGCAATAAAGAGTGTTTGATATTTTTATGAGAATTTTGTCTTTTCCATCTCTTCCTGCCTTTTCTGCCTCTTGCACGGCTGTGTCCACACACTCACACACAGAGACTCATGGGAGCAGTGTCAGTGAGATGAAAAGGGACACGATACTTTGGCTTTGCTCTTCCTCATTAGGCAGAATGAGGGACTGTGTTGGTGTCAGAGAGCCGGTTCATCAACCACCAGAAGTACAGAGCTCCAGCCCTGATCTGCCCTTCTCTGCTTGGACTTGCTGCTCCCCCGTCCTTCCTCTCACATATGGTTGAAGGCAGGGAAAGTGGAAACAGTCAGCGTACTTTAACATGTACCAATAGAATTTGTCAAAGAGGGTGATAGGGTGCAATGGGGAAAGGAAGGTAAGGATAGATCAAAAGAGAAAAAACTCATAATAAGGAAAGTTGTAGTTATCCAACTGTCCACTGATATGAGGACAGGTGGATAAAAAGAGGAACCGGTCTCACAGTCTTATGTTCTAAAAGGAAGTCATTAAGTTAATAAAACGGATACTATCCATATTAATAACCGGAAACTGGTTTTATCGCCTTTTTTTTAATGATATGAAACACATTTATATTAGATATACTTGTAAGTCTCTCAGAAACCAAAATACTTCAGTCAATTATCTTCAATATAGTTAGTGGGAGTGAGCTATTTAAGATGCCCCTGGTTCCCGAGGTAAAAAATATTAATTTTTCACATATACAAAGTAAAATCATCAGTTCAAAAGATTAAGTTAAAACGTATTTTGGTCTTTGATAAAAAAAGACTTTGAAAAACTTGAGGTCGAGACCCTGGCAAAATTACGTAAAAACACAGGAATTTGCAGAGTGAGAGTGTTGACCCTAACCTACACATTTGGGATCATTACATCATCTGTGAGAGTCCTGTGTTTCTATGTTTGGTTACATTGAGGATACCTTTCAAAGAAACGATTGAAATGGGAACACAGAATGAGGAAAGACACTTCTCCCCTCCCTGTTTCAACTCCATTGAAGTGCAGCTATTTCTAGCAAAGCTCTCCAAGTGTGAGCCCTGACACAGGTTCTGATCTGACTTGCCGCAGCATCCAGAACTGCCATTAAATATGATCTATGTAGAGTGACTCTCAGAGCTATGGGAATGTGAACTCACACAAGCGTGCAACTGGATGAAAGCAGTAGCTTAAATTTGGCATACAGACTTAAGCTCCTGCAGTAGAAGGGTTGTAATAATTAAATAGAATAGTCTGGCGTATTAAAAATGAATTTAGGCCCCATGCTTTAATAAAGTCACTTTGAGTGTGTGTACAAATAGGGACAACTACTTCACACAATCACAAAGTGCTGTGACTGCTAATAAGTAGTTTGTTCCTAAAAACATGTTGTTTTCACAGTAACATACAGACGACACTTGATTTACAAGCCCATAACAATATATTAAGGACCGGAACTGTATATCACATCATCATATCTTACTTAAAATTAAACCGCCAGTAATTCGCAAAACATGCCAAATCTTCTGTTCTTGTCCCACTAAATTACATTCCTTGTGAGGATTTGAACATTTTTGACATTTTTGTTCACTGCAGGTTGTCACCATCACTCTCCGATCCCTAGTATCAGAAATATTGCGTATTTAGAAATGTATTTACAGTTTGCTGCCTTTAGCCACTTTTAGGTCAAAACAATACAGCCACTATACCAAGTGAGTCTGCACTCTGCTACTTAAACTCTAAATGTCAAATCAGTACCTCAAATCTGGCATTATACTGCAGATAGCGTCAATCTTGCAGTTTCAGCAAAAAGAACACATGAATGAAAAATTAAAAAGCATAGTGGCCCTATTGTTGCATGGCCATCTAAATAGTGCACACAGATCATACAAACCATTAAAATAATATTGATTGTCATTTCTGTGTGAAAGCTTTCAAAGAAAGAGGACTCAAATAATCATTAGAGCTGCATTCATGCATGCATTCGTTCAAACTCATTTAATGCAAATACAGAATGTAGCGCATCCTTTGTGACACTGTATCTTTGCGTAAAACCTAATGATTTACTGCTTTTTAGATACGCTCTGTGTGTGAGCAGGTGTGTTATTGTCTTGTCTCTTTCATTTGGCTTGTATCTTTCTGAGTATTACTAGAAGGTGGAAAAAAATGTTATTATATGTCTGAGGCCAGACATAAGCAGCAGAGAGAAACTAGGAAAATACCACTCACGGTGAAATTACAGTTCTTTAGAGGATAGAGGGTAAGTAACCTTGAAGTGGTGTTTCTGACACATAAAATGCAATAAAAGAGAAGATGTTCAGTGTTCTCTCTTTATGTACATTAACAGCCCTTTGTCATAGCCGAATGCTGAGAAGCACAATACGGTTGTTGAATTTTAACATTTTTAACTTGCAGCGTGACAGGACTGTATAGCAGAGGTAAGTTAGCATGGATGAATGTGATAGATGGTGGGAAATAGGGAGGACTGGAATTGAGGAATTTAATCCCAGAGTTAAGTGGTACGACAAATTAAAAAGGGTCAGCTGAATGGTGAAAGAGAGGGCTCACTGTGTACAGTGCGCACTTAAAAGATATTAGCACGAGCACACAAACACATACAGTAGATAGCTAGAGAGGGAAATACTCTGAGATTGTGGAGAGGATTGCTGTTCATGTTAACCACAGTAAGCCTGTGGCAGTGGAAAGTGAACTCCTACTGGTTAAAGAATGCCCTAAACATTCTGGGTGAAAGCTTTTCCTCACCACTGAAGCTGCACCATTGATTTTCCAATATTTGCATCTATTCACAGGTGGTCTTCTCAAGGCCAGCTGAGTAACTGAATGCAAAGCGTTTCACCTGGTCTATGTGTGTCAATGTGGAGTGTGGAAGCCCGGTCCTTTGAACACCGTCTCTGCAGGGCCTGCTAATTGAGCCAGATCAATTCACAGAGACGGTGAGCAGGTTGGCACAGTTGCCACATCAAAGAGATTCTAATAACTGCACACTGTGGCCATTACGTAGCCTGAAAAAGCCATATTTATGTTTGCTTCAAAGCAAGCATGGCAGCATTGAACATACTGAGTATGTAGGCCTTCGCTGTTCTTTTTCAAGCCTACAATTTAAACCCAAGGCCATTTTCGAGCAATTTGGGAACTGGCTATTCATGCAAGCATAATTACAACCACTCTACATTGTACTTTATTAGATGCCTTTTTTGCTGCTTCAGTGGAAACCAATGAAAACACGTGCAAAAAGAGCCTAACGACAGATTTTAATTGTTAAGAAAAAATGGCAGTGATACCCAAATGATTCCTCTGTATGTGTGCTAAGTTTCACACAGCAGCAGTCATAGCACTCTGCATCTACAGCAGGATAAGTTATGCTGATGCTGTATTGACAGTTATCCATTTCCCACTTTCTCACTGCCCTGTCTCTGCCTGATAAGTTTGTAACTTTGTTCATTAGTGCTGGGCTGTCTCCCGCTGTACAGGCTGTCTGAGGTGACATTATGGCTGGCAGGCCTCTCACTCGCACCTTCCAGCCCTCTCTCTTTCCCCAGTGTCTCACTCTTTGTCTCCCTCTCAACTCCATTTTTCTCACTCTTCTTTTTTTTTGCTTCATCTTTTTAGTTTCACTCAAGCTTGCGCTGATTTCTACTCTCTCTCTTGCTCACAGCTCGGCACGTCTCCGCACTGCTCGGTGAAATAATTTACCGCATGCAGCGCTTCCGCGGATGATTGAAGCGTAATTAGACGGCAGAGACAGTGGAAGCCAACGGAGGTGCTTGGGAGCCGGTGCTCGTCAGATGGTCCGTCTCACTCTCACTGGCTTTGCCCTTCAAAACTATCCCTTCTGCAGAAGGAGCAGGGAGGAGACTGTGTGCTCAGCCCCGTCGCATCTAACTGCACAGAAAAAAGCGACACGTTGGCAAGTGATTGTATCTTTTTTATGAGTGGGATTATCTCACTGCACTGCAGATATTTCCGCGGGTATCAATTTATTCCTTTATTCAAATCAATGTGCCTTCTGCCTGTTTAAAGAACACTGAGACCCATTTATCATGGAACAAAAAGTCAGTAAACTCACATTTAAAACTTATCTGCTGATTTATTGAAAGATGAGAAGGAGAAAGAAAAGAAGCATGCAACTATTTGTAGTACAATCGTGATTCACAGCTTTGTGCTACTCAGTCTCTCAAAGCTATACTGTCACCATGGCAGAGCATATACAGCTACAAGTGCTTGTTAAAGGATAAAACTATGAGTGAAGGAGTGAATGGAGGAAAGTAAGTATGTACACAATATGCTTATGTGCTGACTAGCATCATTCGGATACTTACACGCTGTATTCTAATGTGGAGAATGGTCATCAAAAAATATGGAAGGAAATGAGCTGCTGGGAGAGACGATAATCATAAGGATGACCTTGTCAGTGGCAGCTTCAGGGGGAAAGTGCTGATCACCATATGCTTCGCGAACAGCACTGCGGCGGACGTCAGAAGGGAAATGGCATCGCATTCAAGGTGGTGAACATCAAACCGAGAGGTGAGTGATGCTGCTGAGTGAGCACTTGTACCCCCCCCCAAAGTCTGTCCAATTATCCCGCTGTATTCACAATACAAATTATTTCTCGCTAGATTCTCCCCCAGATTGAACCGATGCTTGTGTTTGCTAGGCTAGCTGTTGTCAGCAACCAACTGCAACAGCACCGTCAGCCATCCCTTTGATTATCACCCAGAGGTCACCCTGTGTTGAGCCAAACCGTGGGCTCCTGGGTGTCAACGGAGCTAAGACGTCAGAGGAGTCACCTTTAAAGGATAATAAGAAGTCTGCTGACGGACTGCGGACCACCCAGAGGGGGATCCGTGCTTTTCACATGAATATAAATGTAATATTGACGGGACATCTTCCCCAGGAGAGAGGAAGAAAAAGACAGCAGAAGAGACGGGGTGAAAAGGAGTGAAAATAAATGAGAGAGGGAGAGTGCAAGAGGACTGAACACTCCGGTTCGTTTCACACCGTTAAACCATCTGAAGCATCCGCTGGTGACTACTGGTTGATGGGTCGATGCGAGCACTGTGTTATCATAAACATTTGGGATTCACATCATGGAGGCACTTTAATGATGCTTTTAGCATAATTTTCACACTGTAATGTGAAGTGAAGGGCAAGCAGCGCCTTTCTGTCTGCCTTCTGGGAACCTAAAATATTGGCTACTGGATAACATTGCAAAGTAATGGTAGTGTGAAATTTGTTAATTTTAAAAAGTTCTTCTCTTACTGAAAAAATATTAAAAAACATACAGTCAAAGAAGAGAAAAGAAAGAATAAATGAAAGACATATTTCACATGTCCGGATTAAAAAATAGCAACAAGTAAGGACTGTTACCTTTAGATGATAAAACACATTAAAATAACACAATCCACATGCATCGTCACAAGCATCATGGACTTCCTGGTCAGATCCAATGAAAGCAAACGTCAGCTCCAAGTTCATATTGGCCCTAATGTCTATAACATCACAGCAGGGTGTACATTATGAGACTCTATAGGATGTTAGAGTTGTTTTGCTAATTCTAAGCAGTCCACACTGAGAAGAAAAAGTAGAGAGTGAAAATAAAAAGTAGAAAAGGACAGCTTTGTTTTCATCCGGGCTGTTATCAGCAGAAGCCGACAGCAGCGAGAAAAGGGAGGGATGATTTCCATAAAGACTGGCTGTTGTCTGAAAGCAAGCAGCTGTCAGGCGGAATTACCTCTCCGACACAGACACCACAATCGAGGGCGCCCTTCCCATAATTCAGTCTGATTGGCTCAAGGGGAAAATGGCAGCCTGTGGAGAGTGAGGCGAGCTGCTGGTTGACAGGTTTGCATCTGTGAAGCTAGACGCGGCGTTTACCTGTTATTATTCTGTCTGCTCAACGTGTCAGTTTTCACAGTTCGGAAAGCTACCTGAACAAAGTGACATAGAGAATGGAGTCCACGGTGTGAGGAGGCAAATATGTGCCTACACACACACACACACACACACACACACACACACACAAAATAGTATCAGGATAGATCTGAGAGTTGATTAACTTAGCTTAGCATAAAGACTAGAAAAAGGTAGAACTAGCTAGCCTGGCTCTCTCCAAATTTCAAAGTACAGCATTGTGAATACCTCTAAGAACAAAATGTTCAATAACTTATTTTTATGTGCAGACATGCAGACACACACACACATACACACACACACACAAACACACACACACACACACACACACACACACACAGACCTATGCTAAGGGCTCTTATCTGTGACTTGTGTAGAGGTGAGTGACAGGAAGGGATGCGCAGGGGGGAAGTGTCCTTTAGGTATCTTAATTATGGCTCCTCTCCTCCCTCTTGCTGTCACTATCCCCGGGGGAGGGCAAGACAAAAGGAAGGCAATGTTTCATCTCTGCTGCCTTGGTATTTCAAATTCCAAGGGGAGTAAGAGGAGAGAGACAGCAAGGTGTTACATTGGAGGAAGAAGAGAAAATCAAGTTTCCCTATTTCTCTCTTCTTGCCTTCTTTGCAGCTGTGTTAAGTAAGGCACCTTAATAAAGGCATTTTAATGGCATCAAGGCATGGGAAAATGCGTAATTTGATTACTGTGACGGTTTTATTTAATGTGCTCAAAGCCTGTGGCTCTGACTTACTATTCATTTATTGCTTTATCGAGGAGACATATATGTGACAAAAGGAGCGGAGGGATTGAGAGAATGAGGCTGAATGATCTTGTTGTCAAAGTCTTCTGTGGTGTTAGCAATCATCTTTGTGATTTACACCTTCCTCAATGCGCATCTGGGTTTTTCATCCGGCCCCGGCGGGAAAATGCTGCGCCGCCATGATAGAGAGGAGGATGTCAGCGACACCTTGGCAGGTAGGCAGATACAGAGACGGCCTGCTGTTAATTATTGATGGGAATAAATTGCAGTCATTGGATGTTTGGCAGAGAAACACATGGCAGATATGAATACAAATGTGTTTATGAATGTGTTCGCGTAAAAAAGATGGCAAGAGAAAATGACTTTAAGTAAAAGGTTAGAGAGAGGAAAAGGGGGGCACGGTGGAAGAGGAGGAGCCGATAGAGTGATGGGAGTGATACCTGGTAAAGAGACGTTAGAGAGATGTAGAGCGAGTCTATAAAAGAAAACTACTCCTTAATGTCTCTCACAAGTGTGATAAAAGAACAGAGCTGCGGCACAGAATGCTGGCCTTTCCATTTGTGTGAACAGAACAAGGGAACATTCAAAAAACAAACTATTATACATAAATGCTAATGGAAAAATGATTTTGTGAATGTGCCCACACGCACACCTATTCACGCAAACGTTCTTAAAAAGGTCAGCTCTTTTGTTTGGGGACACAAGACCTCTCTCATGAAAACATTGACTGAGAGAAGGGGAACAATGCAAAGTGTGGTCTTAAAATGAGATGGGCAAAGAGCATGGCTTCTTATCTGTATTCTGAGAGCCTGCCCTCTTATAAATATTGGAAGAAGGACACCGGTGGGGGGAAGAAACGGCCAAATGGCGCATTCGAGAAATGGCACACCTGAGCACCGCATGGGATATCATCTCCTCCTGTCAGATCTCATCCCATTTGATCAAAATAATTGCCACCTTCACCGTTATCATCATTTCTGTCATCTTCACTGGCGCCATCACCATTCTTCATCTCATCAGGGCTTTTCTGGCTTCAAGGGGGGGGATTTCTGGATTAGATCAAATGCGGACCATCTCGTCTGCGAAAATCACCCTCATAGTCATCATCATATTGATTGCTTTAATGCTGGTGACATTTTGTTCACCTATTTAGATATTCTGACACCAGCAAATCTTGGGCTGGTACAAAAATAGCCTGGTTTAGCCTTGCAGACTCGTCTATCTTAGATGTCTGAAGAAAGGGCCCTGCTGTGTTTCAGTCTATGATGATTCTCTCTCTGCAGCCAGCAAGCAAAATGAAAAATATAGAAAAGAAAAATGAGACAAAGGACAGCAGCTTGCCTGGACTGAGAATCAACATACACTCACCGGCCACTTTATTAGGTACACCTGTCCAACTGCTCGTTAACACTTAATTTCTAAGCAGCCAAT